>NW_021637325.1:0-95728 GCF_004799145.2 Neltuma alba
TTTAATGGGGGGAAAAAAAATGAAAAGAGAAGTTTACAATTTCAGGCAAAAAGGATTTACTTCTTATATTCAGATACAAAACTATAAGAGAGATTGTTCCTTATTAAAAAAAGAAAGAAAGAGGGAATATATTTTATTATTTTTTGTCAAATTATTTAACTAACATATAAAATATTTTAAAAAAACATTTATTATAATTAACTAATGATATAAACAAATTAATTGAATTAATTAAGTAGCTTTTCTATCGATAACGGGGGAGGATATCATCATCATTTAACCAAAATTTATACTTGGTTTCATTGGACAGTGAATGTTGGCAGGCAAACTAACCTCTCCATCTAAATTAGATTAGCCCCATAGTACTCTCAAATCCCATATATATAGATTAACCCAATCTAAGTAGCAAGTAATCGCTCATACTAAATACCTTTTAACATATTTTTTTAATCTTAACCACAATCATTACCTCTTATTTTCAAATGCTTCCCGACCTATGTTCAATTGATGAAAGGGACTTGGCATTCCTTTCAAGTCAGTGGACACTGAAGTGAAAGCCGGCACTACTTGAAGCAAGCGTGCTGATCTGCATGGCATGTCGCTTGCAGCTGTGATGCCCCACCGGAGGAATGGAACGAATAGATCTTGTTTTGAAGCTAAGGAGGATTAGAGGTTAGTTAGGCCGCATATGAAGTCATAATCAATGCATCCAGTCTTTTCACTTTATGCCTTTTTGAAAATTAGGGTAGGGTGTTTTTGTCTAAAAGGTTGGTTAGTGACATAATACAATGACATGAGAGGATAATCCAGCTAGGAGTGGAATAAGACTTCTTGTTGTAAATTCACGATCTTCCTGTCTCTTTAGCAGTAACATGTCTCTTTACAGTGCTCTATGGGTAAGGAGAGAAGTCGGAAAAAAGAAAATGGGAGCAAGATAAAAATGAGGGAAAATGATATTTATTTTTAGTTTACAAGAACCCTTTAATTTATATGGTACAACTGCACTTGAAATATTTGGAGTCGTGTCCTTTGTCCTTGGCATTTGGACAGATTGCAATTAAATAATTCGTTAGGCACGTCACTAAAAATCTTGGACGGTGAATCACAATGGATTCAAATGCCAGTTGATTTGCAAGTGATTGCAATCAAGTGAACTTTTCACTCTGTTTAGAGCTTCCTGTCTCTGCTGCAGCAATGCAAGTGATGAATCATCAATCTGCTTATTTTGCCTTTTCCGGGGAACTTTCTTGACGAAGCTTTCCATTTTGATTCAAACATACAAGCTAAAATGGGGGAAACAAACAAAATATTCAACCAAAAAAAAAAAAAAGAATTATATTGAATGCTGCAAATTATACAGAGGTTAAACATAAAAATACGACAATAATATCTTGAGTTTGAATATCTCAAAATAGCGGGACTAGAGATTTCAGAAAGGACCTGACTCAGTTGAAATTTTCCAAGGTATTATCCGGTTTTCGATGAATATACTAGCATGCATTAAGGAATTTTCTGAAACATTTAAGCATGTGATGCAGAGCGTCTAAAAACATCTACTTGTTATGCTTTTACTGGAAATGCGAACAATTAAAAGCAATATTAAAAGAACTTCATTACAAATGAATGTTTAGATGATTAATAGAGCTATCAACATGACTAAAAATATTAGGTCACTGGAAATTTTTGTCAAAGCTCAAAATGAATCAATTCATGGTTATCATCTAGCATAGGATTGAGGGTTGCATGATGTATGAAACTCGGAAATATTCCCTTCAGCAAAGTTAACACATCATTGAAGTTCACCAAACATATTGCATGATTAGAATTTTAACACCGAAAGAATAGAAAGTAAAATCAGACAAATTTGCTCTCCGCTTTCGTTTTCAAATGTGACAACTGGAGTTCACGTTGATCAGTGACAAAAGCCAATGGGATGAACATGCTAAAAGCAACTGAATAGCATTCATCTCATTCTTCTCAAGAATATTAAGAAAGTATGGATTTTACAATTAATAAATAACTACTATAGCTATCAGCATTCTTGATCATCGAAAGTTTTTATATAAGCTTCAAGGTAAGCAGCAAATCAACATTTTCTTTTCTCCAGAACACGTAATTAGATGCAAATAAAAATAAAAAGCAAACTAGATATATACCTTCACTTCTGTCTGTAAAACCACAAATGATGCATGCACAGATCCATGGCCTGCCGGCACGGGATGCTTTTGCACCCCCTTTGATTTCACCATTATGTTGCTTCAAACTACATCCATTAAGATATGTACATCAATATATATATTTCTTGAAATCCATGACATACTTTGATGTCATTTCTTTTTTTTTTGAGCTGAACTGTGATGTCATTTCAAAATTCTAAAAATTGAGAAGAAAGCAGAATTAGGCATTAGCTACACAATTTTTAAAAAATTAATTTAAAAAAAAAAAAAAAACAGCAGTCTATCAATGCCATACAGGAAAGTATTAATTCACTTTTAATCAGCTGAATTGACTTGCTGACAGCTGGAGTAACATGTAAAAGGATAGCTTTTGCACCCTATAAGTATATTCTTATGTAGATACCAAATTCGATATCCTAATCACAGAAGCAAAAGTCAGTCTAACAATTCAAAGCTTCCACTTCTGGTGAGAAGCAGAAAGAGAGAACCTCAATTCCATCATAATTATGTATTATGCACCAAAAGCATCTTTGATGATTCTGAACTAGTCTTCCTTCAGCATTAAGTCGTTGCTCTTGTTTGCTCATCCCCTTTCAGTATTAATGAACTTTTTATCCTCTGTACCATTTTGCATCTGCTTCTGTTCCCTAAATTTTGCATTTTTGACAATCCCTATGCATGACTTAACAAACAGTTTTCACTTGACATGCAATGTTAATAATCCAGTGCAAACTTACTAATGACATTAGCTAATCTTGGTACTCAGGTTCCATTGGCAACAGGGCAGCATTGCAGATTATATGCCGTGCACTCTTCAGTGCTAACTAAATTTGCCAGTCCTGTATTCTTTGCTCTCCTGCAATGTTATTAAACAGTGCAAACGAGTCACTTCCAGGGATCTCACTGGCAAAATGTAGGCTCTCGATCATTCTCAGTCCATTTGCTAAAGTAAGTGGTTATGGTTGATTGTAACATAGGTGAACAATGGATCCTGGCTAGATCTTGGCTTTATAATCTCTAGGGATACTTGTTCTAGATGAAGAATTTTCTTCAGCACACAAAGCTCCATCCATATTTTTCAGCAACAAACAACCTGATATATTAAGTAATTAACTATGTCAAAAGCATGGGGAAAATACACTGGATTTGGTGGCTGTTTCCAAGAACATAGGATCTACTATAAAACTTGGCAAAAGGTTCAGAAATATCAGTATCACACTGGTTGGCACGAGCTAGGAAAAAAAAATGAACTTGTAAAAATAAAATTTAGAGCAGCTAGTAAGTACTAAGTAGTAAGAATTGCTCCAAGTAATCAAGACCACAAATAACCATAGAAGTTTCTTAATTTTTGGATGAATCGTTAAAATTAAAATCAAACCAACTACTCGAAAACAGCAAGTATATACAACTTCCAAATGTACAAAATTTTAAATATTGATAAGGAGATGTGCATGTATGTCTATCCCCAATTCCCAATTGAAACAGACAGCTTTATTGGTGTCAAAAACTGCTGTTTCCATAACGAAACATAATTTTTAAGCATGCCACATATATCCTATAAAAGTTACAAGTTCCATCAAAAAGGCATTGTATTCTTCTACAACCATTCTTTGCCAACTCAAACCAAAAATAGTTATTTCATGGAATCAGCACTTCACACCTAAATTCTTCATACGGATTCTAAGCCCCAGAAATAATCTGATTACCAGGTAGACAAAACGTGCTCATTCAAGCACGATCCATTTCATCTCAGATATACTCAACAATACTTGTGTGCTGAATTCATGAAGCCTAATATAATTATAATTTATGAAAATAATACTATGCCCATTGAACCTCGAGAAATCCAAGCTAAATGCACATTGAGCACAAAAATCATTTGTCAAATAGCCCAAAACATCATGAAATCAAAAGACTTGATATTGAACATACCGGCGAGTGAAATTAGTCGTGACACCAACATAGGTTTTGACGGGGGGACTAGTGGCAATGATGAGATAAACACACCAAGAGCATGATTTGGAATTAAGCCTCAATTCGGGAAGTGAATTCGAAACAGGAGATGATGAGGATGATGAAGATGGGGAAGAAAATTTGGGCGAATTAGGGTTAGCAATTGGGTGCTTAACAGAGCGAAATGTATTAGACAACGCTCTCATCATACAGATCAACTACCTTAAACGGGTTAGCTTTCCCGTTTCAAAGAATGGGAAAATTGTTGTCGTTATTGTCCTTCACCTTGTTCGTTGACGGCTTGGCGCCTCCATTGCTCTGCTAAAAATTAGGAAAAATTACTGGAAATTTGCACTGAAGAAAAATAGCCCCCCAACAAAAAAGTCTCTTTAATTTCAAAATCTCAAATAATAATTCTTACAAAAATTATCATTTACTTTTCAAAAGTAGTTAATTGCTGTTAAACTATCAAAATATAATAAATAAGCCTAATTTAGAGCTTTGAAAGTCAAGAGATATTTTTTAAGAATTTTTCCAAAGAAAATCTCTACTTGTTCACTTGTCATAATTTTTTTATAATCACACTTTTTCTCACAAATTTTACAATTCATTTTTAAGAAGTGATTTATATTTTATATTAAATATTATAATGACATTGAATGATTTTGTGAGTTAACAATACTCAACATCTCATCTAATGATAAGAGTTAAAAAAAAAAATAACCCTTGTACTTTGTAAAGAAAAAACATTTACTCCCTCCATTTCATAATAAGTACTATAATTTTAAAAAAAAAAAACTTATTTTTCAGGTTTCTTTCATTCAGGGAGTGTTTGGATGCCCTTAAAATCACTTTTCAGAAGCACTTTTCCGCAAATCGAGACAATCTCCTCCACATATTTGCTTCGTATACCGTAAAAGCACTTCTGAAACCATGGTTTGATCTTATCCAAACACCCCCTCAATCTTAAAGGGGAACATGATTGAGAAGCATGGGTATTGTGCCATAGCACAAAACAAAATTATAAAGAAAAATTAATGTTTTGATTTTTACATTGTGGTTGTTAAGTTTTGATTTTGTATTATTCAATCATTTAACTTATTGCAGTTCAATCTCTATAATTGTAACCATTTAAAATTTTAACACCTCATAAAATATATAATTTTTTAAAAATATAAAAACTAATGATTGAGTTTCATGAAATTAAAGTTCATAAATTCAGTTGCACCAAGACAAATGAAACTTAGAAAAGCCAAACGTACTTGTCATGCCTGGCCAATGCCCAGTGGCGTGGGTATTAAATAGACAGAAACAACAACAGGCCACTTTTAAGTTTTAAAGTTCCCTACATCAGACAAGCAGTAGTGTGCCCCGCATTATCCTTGCCCATAAATAGAGGAGGTCCAAGAAAGAAGAAAGTGTAAAAATGCCCCCAAAAACGTTTTTTTTTTAAAAGAAAAAAAGATTATATGCTGTGGACGAGAGAAGAGAGGAGGAGTATAAATAACTATTGATGACTTGCCTTAGTGTTTTTCACAGATATATTGACATTGAACGGAACAAAGAAAAATTTAATTCTTCTAATGCAATCGATTAAAAGGGTGTTTGAAAGCACATAAACTTTTTTATATATTTATTTTGTATACTGTAAAAATATTTTTAAAATTTTGATTTTAATCCTATCCAAACGTCCTTATACGGGGCAAACACGTTTTATCCAAACGAATTGGGACACACACAAATTTGTTGTTATGCGTGTTCTTAGATATGGAATCTTTTAGTATCCAATTATGGAATCCAGTTCTTAAGTGCCACCCCCTCTGATAGAAAAAGGAAAAACTTTAATTAGCAATTGCCATAATAATTTAATTAAAATATCTTTCATAGAGCTTCGGGGTCAGCCCAACTGTAGTTTAGCGGAAAATCTCAATCAACAAGTTACGCTTCTTTGACGAGAAGTATAGAAGAATCCAGGATCCAGGAACAGAGGCATAGCGATTCAGATTTCTGGAGGTGCTTCTTTGGGCCTAAAGTAGCAGATTTTCGCAGTTACCATGATTACTGTATATGGTTGTGCTTCAAATTTATAGCTTATTCAACGATTTGTACCTTTCTTTTGGCTCTTCTCTCTGATTCCGATTCTAATTTCTGGTGTTCATAATCTGTCTGTCTTCGCGTCCCAATTTTTGCCCGGATTCTCTAACCCCAGTTGTTATTTCAATATCAAAAATTAGCCTTTCTTCTCGATTCTGGATTATAGTGGGGAGAATCCATCTGGGTAATCTATAAATTGTTAAATTAAGCTGATTCTGAAATCTTAGGCCATGAATATCTAGATTGGGCTTGATGTTTCACGTATCTTTTAGAGATAGTGGCTTCGTTTCATATGTTCTTTAGGACTACAGAAATGCTTCTTTGAATATATTCTTGAATATTATCAACTGGAGACAATAATCGGTTTCTGCTTTATCTGAGTTGGTGCCAGTAACGTAAAGTCAAAATCATTTGCGAGTTCTTTGCATTTGCCTTGACTTTAAAATTGGATGTTGCAGATATTCTCTTCTGTCGATAAGCCACTGCAATATCATTCAAAGCAAATAAAGGAAATATGAATGATGGAGATGTTGAGCTTTCAGATGGTTTCTTATTGTCGAATCCAGAATCGTCGAGCAATGTTCAGTCTTCAACATCCATGAATAAAATCAATGAATTCTTGAGGAACACCAGAACATGCACCCATACTCACACTTGCAACCCTCCTGGCCCAGATGCAGCACATACCCACACATGTTACCACACACACACCCAAGTCATTGCGTCTGAAGAAGATGATCATACAGATGATAAGGAGCATACCAACACAAAACGAAAACGGCCTTCGGGTAATAGAGAAGCTGTTCGAAAGTATAGGGAGAAGAAGAAGGCACAGACAGCTTACCTAGAGGAGGAAGTTAAGAAATTGCGTCTGCAGAATCAGCAATTAGTTAGGAAGCTACAAGGGCATGCACATCTTGAAGCTGAGGTTTTGAGGTTGAGGAGCATCCTGGTTGACCTCAAGGGAAAAATTGACAATGAGTTGGGTGTTTTCCCCTATAAAAAGCAGTGTAATGGCTCTTCCTCAATCTTTAAAGAGGGGCACACCAACATGCTGCCCACGGACCGCGGGACTGATCTTCAGTGTCAGACCAATTTCCAATGCTTTGATCAACAGGCAGGATTATCATCTCAGGTTGGTACCTGTGGAAATGAAAATTTTATGATTCCATGTGAAGGGAACTGTGAACCTCTAGCCGTGAATTGTCAAGGTAACACGAATAACATATCAAATACTGAGGGGCAAGTTGTGGACTCAGTGGATAACTTGATGTCATCTGCATCTCAAGATAAGTAATCAATCATACGGACATATCTTCTGTGAGTTCTTTCTTGTTACATTCTTGTCGTTACCTTTTATCTGTGTTGTTGAGGTGGGTGATGCATTTCATAGTTAGGATAATCATAAAAGCTTTCTGTGAGGGGATTTGCCCAAAATAGTTTGATGACGATAGAATCTTGTATCTAAGACTGATGTGGTTGTAAATTTTGTATATTTATACCAGGCATCACAAAAGGAAACAACTTTTTTTTTGTGTTGTTTTTCCTCAAAAGAACAAGGAAGAGACCTTCATGAGTGTGTCAAGTTTTTGTTACTGAAGACACTAGTACTCTTGTGCAGTTGCAACTGCAAGATGCCCTGATAATGTGCCGTTGTTGATCTCATCTTAAAGTATTAGTAATATGATACTTGTTTGACATTGAATAGAGTTCACGTTTTGCATAGAATTGAGATCTTCGCACTTTGTTCTTAAGATGATTCATGATAAAAGAAAATTCCATGAAAGTACACCTTCACCTCAAGATATTGATATGGAACGATGGAGTGGAATAAACGGGGGTCTTGATTACTAAGCCTTTGCTTTTAGAAGTTGCCTATCCGTTTAGCACCTCCTGAACACCTCCTGAAAATAAGTCATCCATATCTGCCTGTATGTGCCCGGGTGTGTACATGTTAGCAATAGATCAAGTGTCTGGAATATAAAGTATTGATAGGTTCTAAGATTTGTTATGTATTAATTTTGATGATAATGTTCCTGTTGCAACTCTTGATGACAGCATAGCATATGACAAGGATATAAATTTCCTTTGCAGTGCTCTTTTGATATGTACGTGTTTTTAATCCACCTTCTTGTTACCCTTATAGGGTCTGCCTTAAATTGACTTTGTTGGTAGATATTTCTCAAGTTAGGTTGGCTCATTACATTCTGCAGGAAAGTGATGCATCTCTAATCTTAAACTCATGTTATGCTGTGTGATTTACATGGCATTTTCTACCGAAGGAAACCACAAGCACAAGAAAGCAAATCAATAACAGTGACATTTACTTGAAATGATAAGAGTAGGGCTGCAGGATTCTCCCAGGACATAGCTTTTTCTGGCAGTCCTGTACTGTTGCATTGTGTACTTGAATTGAAACTTAATCGTTATGAATTCATCAGAGAACTAAAATTTCTTCATAAACTATTCTTTGCCTCTTTCATTATTTCATTCTCAGCATAGCAATGTTTTCAACTTGATATCAGTTTGCCGCCTGTTAAAACTAACGTTCATTTATTCATTCGTTTTGCCTGTTTTGCTGCATTCAAAATGACTTGTGCTTTCAATTCGATGGTCTTAGTCCTACACCCTACAGTCTGCAAAATCAAAGTCTAACACTGCAGATTGCAGATTTTCTTGTTTGTGTATGTGTTAATTCTCGTTAATTTTGGTTACATTCACAGACACAGTTCTTTTATTCTTCAGTGTTTGTATCCTTGAACTCTTGACGAGAACTTTGCTAAGGACAAAAGTTAGGTAACTTGCTATCAATCAAGATTTTTTATAAGAAAATAGTGAATGTGGATCATTTATTGAAAACATGTTTCCACAATCCATTTCTGTAACCTGATAACGAATATATGGGTTGCCCCTTTTAAGTGTTTTCGTTACCCCCGTTGATACCTAAGGGAAACCATGAATTGGAAAATGAGTTTATGCTGACTCCTTTTGACAAGCACAAGAATGAAAGAAATATCTATTACTCCTCGAATTTTTAATATAAAACGTAATTGATTAATTTAAATATGTTAAGAATATTAGTTAAATTAGATAATATGATTTTTTTAAAAAACGTTGTTGTTATTTTCTTAATTTTCTCCTTCCGTCTCCTATTTAATAATTGTTGAGAGAATATCAATAAGGTTACTTCGGAAAAAAAATTAAAAAAATGGAAATTAGGTTATACATATATAATTAATATCAATTCTCAAGTTAGCTTTTATATTAAAGACCGAAAGAGCTCCTTATGATCATCACCCAATAACAACTTTTTTATTCCCCTTTTTTGGCAATTCCATTCTACTATAAATTTTACTTTAAATTTTAAGAATTTTTCTATTAAAAGAAAGGTAAAGGAGACTCTATTTCTTCCTAGTGTGGTATTGTAAAGCTTGATGCATCTCACAATAAGAGCAAGTCATGGGATGGAAAAATATGTTTAGTTTATTTTGGATATTATCATTAATATTTATATTGTGGTCTAAAAATGTTTATACTGGTTAATTGTCATCAGTTTACCCATGTTGGCCTCAAAAGAATACTTTTGAATTGGGCTTAAATTGAACATGATTTAACCAAGCCTTATATTCGGCCTAAATTAAAAAAACCCAAAAAAAATATTGAACCTTGGATTTTTAAATTTTTTAACACTTTGGCCCAAAAAGATCTTTTGAAAGTAAACTCACTTTTGATGGAAGTTCCAAAAAGAACAGCACGTCCTATATCCATACCCATCACTGGTCTCACTTTTAAGAGTTCATCTTGATGTACAAAATAGAGTAAAATAAATAAATTTTAAATTTTAAAATATGATTTTATGTTAAAAATAACAATTCTACCCTTGAATAAATCAAAGGGATCTCAACTCCCAACCAGATATCATTACTTTGTCCCGTTATATCCCTGGTCTCGCCATCACTGCCTTCCATTATTATTAATTCATTATCCATTCCATTCACTTTAGTACTTATTTCCATTTCGTAAATGAAAAGTATATATTCTTATTCATTTAATACTTAACAAAAACAGTGTGAATTCATTCATGTTGACCACCAAAGAAATGCCTTTACAAGTAATATGATTAAGATTAATTGAGTAATAATATAATACAATACAATACAATAAAAATGTCATTATTCAAAGTAAGCATTAAACCTTCATCCAAGATTGCAGAAACAATGAAGCTTAATTGGTACAGCCAATTAACATGATGAAACATAAAGTGGAACATCTATTTGGTTCTATTTCTTGATTACAACAGCACGATATTTCAAAAAAAGAGATAAATACAGAGGGTAAATAAGTTCTAAATGTTAGTTGAAACTCCATGTGTTTGCCTATCTTAGTCGTTGCAATAGAGAATTAATACTCCTTCCTATGTATGCATTCCAAAAATTAGTGATAAGATGAGGTGGTCCTGTATGGAGTTCATGTCTCACAATTACATGGATCAATTCTCTCTCTCTCTCTCTCTCTCTCCCCTCCCTCCCTCCCCATACACATATTTTTTTAGAAAAATAGACAGTTTGGTTTTAATTAATAAGTGAAATATAGGGTTTAAGACAATGTTGACCATAAAAAATAATGAGAGATTGACTGATGAATACTCATATATTGATGAGAAGATGGAGCACATGGGGCTTCCTACCTTTCTTCCAGCCTCATTTTTAACTCTTCCTCTCTGCCTCATCTTTTCTTGTCCCATCTTTCTCTCTCTATATATGACAAACACGACATTTTTGTCTCCTCATTATTCTCTCTCTCACTCTCGAAGTCCAAATTATCACCTCTGATTCTAATTATAAGATCTCGTTTGTGACAACAAACAACAAACGAGGTCTTATAATTAGAATCAGAAGTAGTGATAATCTTGAAAGATTAGTCTAATAATAGTGAAAATAAAACGTATTATGGTTTACAACGCATAAATGAACCAATCCTTTGGTTGGTTTTTATTTAGCTTTTTTCCACGTGCATTAGTTAGACTAAAAAGTGAATTAATATTAAAAAAATGACCACGAAATAATTTTTCGTCAATAATATAGTTTAATAAAAAATAATAGAGAAAAGTTATAAATTGCAGGGAGCAATTTGAAAAATCAATAAAATTGTAAGCAAAAGCATAATACTCTGAATGAACAAATTAATTGAAGAGCATAGACACATGAAGTTCACCTTATGGCAATTTAAAAAAGTTGCTTGCACTAATAAAAAATATGACATCAACGTATGAATACAATCTGGAGATGCTAATGCAGACGCAAGGTTTTTTATTAATTAATTTATTATTTAATTTGGTCAGAAATGAAGTGAGGGTATTAATAATTGCAAAGAGGAATATGATGAAAAAGGAGAAGGGAAATTATGATAAGATCCAACACAGAGTGATGATGATGTGGAAGTATACAATCTGAGATCACCTCTTTTTTCAATTATTATTAATAATATTATTATAAGATATCATCACCCAAATCTCCCTGCAACTATTTCATGCACTCACTTAAGCATCCCATGTTAAGCTGTTTGCCCATAAATGAACCCGCCTATCTAGAGCTAATACTTTATCTAATTAAGAGATGCCCCAAGAACAAAAAAAAAACAAAACTTCTTTGTGAACAATATCTTCCCTTTCATTTATCCAAAATTTCATATTGAAAATTTATAATTCTTTTTGAAGATTGAAGTTACTACTAAATTTTGGGGCATTTTGGTAAATTACTTTAAATTTAAAAAAACAAAAGAGCAAAAGAAAATGTTTGTTTTTTGCCAGCAAAAAAAAAAGTTATACTCTCTCAAATTCTTGATATAAGAAAAAGAACTAGATAACTAGTCTATCAATAATTAAAAAAATTAGTTAATTTAGTTATTTATAACAAATGTACGTTAGTTTTTCTAGAATACGTTTTCTAATTATGTGTATTACAATCAATTCTTGATAGACATCTATGTACTATGCATAATTAATAAGAATATTTTTAAAAAATTATAAATTTAGAAAACTAAATAAATTGATATTTTATATTTAAAACTAAAATAAATTTTTTGTCTAGCTTCTCATATATTTAAAATCTGAGATAATAGTAATTATTATTGTAATTTTCTTAAAATGTGATAATTTAGCTTCTCATGCAAAAAGCTTCTTAAAAAAAGTTTTGAATATAATTTTGTTAATTACTGAGGCCCTTGAATTTAATTAATAATGGGTCCGAATTATTTGTCCACTTGTAGCAGCTTTAAGCTTTAATTGGTTGGTGTGGTCAAAATTAAAGTTTGAGGCAAAAAGAAAATTTTTTTTTTTTTTGAAAAAAATTAAGTATCAGTGGGTGAGTTGGATGAGACAGAAGACCATACAATAGAAGAAGGGAGCTATCATTGTCCCGTTTGCAATGATTTGCAATTAAAGAAATTAAGGGGTCAGATATTAATATGTTTTTGCCAATTATACCATTTCATTTGGCATCTCTGTGACTTAATAGTGATGTTGACACTTCTATAATCATGCCCTCTCTTGAAAACGACCCCTTCATTAAGGTATAATTCATTCCATTAATCCCCCATTAGACCGAGAATTCGTCTTTAATTAACTTTTTAATGCTTTCCATAAAAATTTAAATTTACAAGAATGCCACTAACAATAATTTGTAAAGCCTAATTAAATTTCTTACCTGAAACTATTATTTATATGTTCATAAATGTCTAAATCTATATTTGCAACCAAAAATTTCTGTGATATAACTATCCTTAATTAGATTGATCTTTTGGAATCTTAATGTCATTTTCCCTTGATCTTGTTGCTAGTTCATACTTCATACTTCATATTATTGGGTAAATTAAAGATCTACACTTATTCTTTTCACATATTTTACTTGGCTATCCTTATATCATAATGCATAAATATTTATATTTTTAAAATTATTTCAGAATATAAGTTGTAAGTCACATCATTTATAACTTACTATATTTTGACTTTTTATAAATTTTACTCTACATAAATTTTTTGTTTCTCAAATATGTTCTCATTTTATTTTTAGTCCCAGGTTTTTTTATATTTAAAATATCGATTCCTATAATTTAATTAAAACTTAAACCATTTTTCTCCTTATAGAATCAAAACCTATAGTTTGAAACTTGATAAAGTAAAACCAAAATTCTTGTAAATTTGAGGGGCTAAAGATTATATACCCTATAAATTAATTTCATCGCTTGTCAAAGTACATGATTAAAAATAATACTAGTTTTAAGGATATCTAACTTGAAATTTATAGGATTTGAGTTATTAAATATATTCCCCAAATAACATACCTATATTGGTTTCTTTCTTCTTCTTCTTTTTTTTTTTTTAACAAGTCAGAAAATCCTGAAGTCATTTTCGACTTAAAACTAATCTCTGTCAGATCGGGAATATTAAGGTTGAAGCCCTCTCAACAAACGCTCTTTTTGAAATTTGAGCTAATATGTGCGGATCCATGTCTTACAGTGAATTAGGTGAATATCCTCAGTTCACTAATTATTCATGCAAAGTAAAAAACTTAAGGACTAAATTAACAATTAAAGGCTATATATTATCTTTCAAAGAACCGGATTAATTGCTAATTAAGATTTCGATTAATTAAGTTATTGAATTTTCCGAAATCAAGTAATTAGTTAAATGGGACAAATATTAATTAGCTAGCATGCATGCGTGTAGGAATTAAGCCAACACAAAAATATCTCAGCCAAAAAAAAAATAGAGCTATCATAATTATTGAGGGGAGATAAAGTGGATGTGAAATGATAAAACACGAATGAATATGTACAAGTGTATGTGTATATATATAGAAACACATGCAAAAAGAAAAAGAGAGGAAAGAGATATGAGAAGCAAAATTGATAAGCTCTTCCATTATTTTTGATGTAGGGTTGGTAGGTTTAGTCATTTGAGGTAAAAGGTGAAAAGGGAATTCAATCATTACTATTTAATCAAATAATTATATATATACTTTTTTTGGGGTGATAATAACTATAGCCAGTTAAACGTGAGGGAACTAGAAAGTTCATTTTCACTCAAAATTTTAACTGAAACAAAAGAGATATTTGCAAATAATAAAGAAATAGAATAAGTGAGACCAGATTTTCATACTGAATTCAGATCTTTATATTTATAAACTAAACGGGAAAGATATATTTAGTAAGACATATAGAAACATGTATAGTATTATGTGTGGAAAAAAATCATATTAAAAAATTATCTCAATTGAGCCTAACAATGCATAAATATGACATAATTGTATCATATATTTTATAATTGTCATAAAAAAAATTAAAACTTTGATTAGGGGAAGAGTTGAATGCCTTAAAGCTCTGCATTTTTTATTAATAATTAGTGTTGATATAAAATTATTCATAATAACTAGGGATGACCCATACAAATGATTTTTATCTAAATTTTCATAAATTTACGCATGGCATCATCACCATTATATTCCTCAAAGTAAAGTAAACATCCAGCCTCCACTAATAAATTAAAAAATTTAGAATAAACAATGTGTGTGGAGGAATTAATTGAAAGATTTAAAGTGGCATGAGATATGAAAAGGTATTTTACAGGGGAAAAAGAAAAAAAAAAAGAAGGTAAAAAGGAATTGGAACAATAAAAAAGGACAAATGGAGAGATAGAGAGTCCAGTCGAAGAAAGACACTCTGAACTTTTGGTCTCCACTTGATAAGGGAAACCAATTCTTATCATCAATAAACTGAGATATATACAATATATACACACACACACAATATATATATATATATATATATTCTATTTTCATTATTTCGTGTAGTTATTTTCTTTACTTTTTTTTTTTTTTTGCCTTGACTCTATTATTTTAATTCAAAACTATAAAGATACTTTTATAAGTAAAAATATTTTTTATTTCACTCGATTTTGAATACTAAACATGTTCAAGATGTTGGAGATGATATAATTAGTTTGAAAATAAAGCGCCTAATATATGACAGAATTAGTGGTGCTTTTTCTTACGATGAGATATGCATCATTCAAATATAATTTTGTTAGTCCAAATTTTAAATTTTATAGTTGATATTTTTAAATAAAATTATTTTTTGATAATTAACAACTAAGAGGTAATTTTCATTTTGAATTATGTACATATTAAATTATTAAAAATATAAAATAAAATTATCCTAAATCCCAGTCTAATTGTCAACTCATCACTTGAGTGATGAACACTCAAACTGGATCCGATATATGGCATGAGTATCAGATTAATTGGCTTTTCAATTTTAAATGATCATAACTATTCAAAACATAAATATCAAGTTTAAAGTGCATAAATTTTGTAGTTATTCATTTGAGTTTAAATGGGTTGATCAATTAATTTTCCCTTTTTACAAGTGCGTATTTCCTTATATAAATATCATCCCTCCGTTTATGATTCAATCATAACCTGATAATTATAAATAATCAATTTACCTTTTTGTGGATTTTACCAAATTAGTTTTAAAAAAATATTTATAGTCATGAACAAATAAGAAGGGCATTGGTGTAATTGAACATGTTTCCCATTTTGGCCTCACAAAAGTTGATAAAGATTGAACGGTTGAGGGGGGAGAGACAGGCACATGGGTTTCTCAGATGCTTCCTTTGTTTTCTTATTAACTTTACGTTCCTGTTTTGTCATTCTCAACATCCTTTCTTCTCACTTTTAACATCCCTCTCACTTTTTCCTCTTCATTTTTACCAACTAATCTTTTTTAAAATTTTCAAATCATCATAATAATATACATACTTTTCCTATCCTATTTATGGAATAAAGAAAAAAAATTTATCTTTAATAGAAGTCATTTCATTACATTTTTCCTAATCTATTGTTCTATAGACTATTTTTTTTGAAAAATAAAATTGAAAATTTATTAAATTTTAAAACACAATTATTGAAATTTTCTTATAAATATATCAATCATTAGAAGTGTTATACTACCCCCAATCCTTAATATAAGAGCTAGTTTAACTTTTATTTGGGTACTCCTCGGGTCCTTAATTAATATAGAACCTAATTGTTAAGTTAATTTGGGTCCTAAATATAAAACCTATTTCTCATATTTATCAATTTTTTCTAAATTACCCTTATGGATATTCATTCAACCATAATCAAGTAAGTGAAAGATGGAGGATAGTAAAAAAAATGATTATGGTGTTTTAGGAAAAACATATTATATTTCTTATAATTAACTAACTTACCTAACTTTCTTAATCTAATCCAATTAATTAAATATATCTTATATTAAGGACCATAGAAGTATTACATATAAGACCTCAATTTACTTTGTCTCTCATATTTATTCATTTTTTTAAGATAATCCTTATAATAATTACACATGTTAAATGTTTTTATCAAATAACACTTGATTAGTAAAGATATTTTTTAAAAAAACAATACCTATTTATTACAAATAACTAACTTAACTAATTTTCTCAATCTACTCAAATTAATCTACTCCTCCGGTCCTTAATATAAGACCCATTTAACTAATTTGATTAGATTAAGGAAGTTAGGTAAATTAGTTAATTATAAGAAAAGTAACACATTTTTCCTAAAACACCATAATCATCTTTCTTAATACCCCCTCTCCTTCTTCTACTTGATTATGGTTGAGGGAGTATCCATAAGGATAATTTAGAGAAAATTGAAAAATATGAGAAATGGGTCTTATATTTAGGACCAAAACCAACTCAAGAATTGGGTCTTATATTAAGGACCGGAGGAGTACTTACTTTTATATTTGTGCGGCAAGTAGTATATGATGTCAATTTTTACACAATCATCCAACTATATTCAGGTCTATAAGCGCTGGATAAGTAATTAAATTAGCATGTGTGAATCATATTTAAGAGAAGTTTAATACACTTTAATTAAACCATTAATTATAGTTACACTTATAGCTTTATGACGCTGCTTGAACTCTTTTTGTTTTCAGTATGGGACAGGAAAAAAAAAAAAACACGAAGGACATGTCTGTGAAACAGGAGCAGTCCCAGTTGCTTTGGTCTTCGATTTGTTTTGTTTTGTTGTGTAGGACATTTTTATTGTTAGTGGTGAACATGAAACAACCTGTGGGAACACAGAGGTACACGAGTTGACTCAGCATCCCACCAAGCAATTGGAATTAACTCGCCAAAAAAAATTATAAAAATTTTATTAAAGATTTATATAGGGACCTTAGTCTTGTCCCATCATTGCTGTTTCAGCGCACATGCTCAAATTGCGCAACATTATAGCATCGCATGCTTGCCTGCCCCTTTTTCTTTTCTTCGTTTTTAGTTTGAACATTTCTAGATATATGTAAAATATACTAGCTCTGATTTTTAATATAAGAGTTAATTTGATATTTTATTTAATTTTAAATATAAAATTTTAATCTATTTTTTTTTATATTTATCTATTTTTTCAAAGTAATCTTTATAATAGTTAAATATGTTAAATGTTTCATCAAATAGTAATTTTAACTAATACACATACGTGATTAGTAAGGGTATTTTAAGAAAGATAGTACTTATTTATTACAAATAACTCACTTAATTAATTTTCTTAATCTACTCAAATTAATCAACTAATTTTTATATTAAAGATCAGAGACAATATATATATATTAATGCAATATTCCAATAGATATATAATCTTGATTATTTCTTAGTTTGGTTGCTTGTTCTCTGATTTTATCCTTTCGTAATAATATGCATGGATTAACAATTTGTTTGTTCAAAGTTTTGTGTTGTTGGTAACTTCATTGCAATGATGTTGGCAAAAAACAAAAAAAGTTCATAGCAATGATGCAAAAGGACGACAGGTGTGGTTATTTTCTGATTTGATGATTTCATTGTCATTCATCAAGGCTTTGATACGAGGTACTCATTGTTGTTTCAACGGTTAAGATTGAATTTTGTCCTGAAAAGTTTTATGTAAGAGTTATGGAAAAAGAGTAATTACAATTATTAATAATCAATTTTAATTTTTTTAATAGTCAATATTAGTTTTTAAACAGTAAGAGCGATTTTGCTTCTTTTTTAAGACTTAAAGAATAATATTGACCAAATGAAAATTTCTAGATACCCATAACTCTTAAAAGAGAAAACTTTCTGGCCAAAATTAAATATCAACTCTGATTTCAATATTCTATCATTTCTATGAGATATCTTTGCCCATGGAAGCATTTACAGAGATGGGTGATCCTTCACTACTGCATTTTTCATATCTGCATGGTTGAAATCTGTGTAACTTTTTTAGCTTGTGTTACAAATCCACCATGGCTTGGACTTTTCTGGCTGGCGTTTTGTTACAGTATTGTTGAGGTCTAAGCTTGTGTTGTCTTGTATCATTTTATCTAGTTGAAATAAAAGCTGCCTGTTGATTAAAAAATATGTAGTCTCAATTATTAATAGGTAACCTTCTTCGATTGTCCAGCTTTTAATGAAAAAGCCATTGTAACGAGCACAATTTCCTCAAAAACCACACTCTAAGTATTAGTCACAGTTTATTTCAAAGTAATTAATCTTTCTGACGTGGGATTTCTAACAATTGCTTCTTTTTTTTCTTTTTTGCCTTTACTGTATCCTCCTCCGTTACTCGTTTTGTAGTATAATTTATATTATGAAATAGATTTTATATTTAGGACTGGAAGAGTATGATTTTGAACTCACTAAACCTGAGCTTTACATATAATTAAAAAGGAAAAAAAAAACATTTTTTCACAACACCTGGGTTGCTTCGATCGTCTGTCCCTGGCCGATAATGTAATTCGTCCGGTGTGACTGTGACCATCATTTGAACCATCGCTTTTATTTTTAACTTTTAAAAGATGAATAAAGAACTTCCCATGAAACTGCTTTGTTATTGGTTTCTTTTTCCCACCTCAATTCTCACTTTTCTGCTCCTTTTCCTTCTCATAAATCCATTCAGTGCAATGAATTTAATAATGAATGTCTTCGCTTAATCAAAGATAAACTGAATTCAGAATGTGATGACTAAATGCAAAGAACAATGATTAATCAACCCGTTAGTGCGTAATAATATTGAAATACCGCCTCCGATTCTTAATATAAGAGTTAGTTTAACTTTCAATTTGATCATAAATGTAAGATTTCAGTCTGTTTTGTTTCTTATATTTATCTATTTTTCTTAAGGTAGTCTTTGTAATCGTTGTATATGTTAAATGTTTCATCAAATAATAGTTTTAGCTAACACATGATTAGTAAAGGTATTTTAGATAATATAACATCTATTTATTACAAATAACTAATTTAAAAAACTCTCTTAGTCTATTCAAATCAGTCAACTAGCTCTTATAGGGGTGTTAGGATGACTCTCTAATCACTTTTCAGAAACAATTTTTCGCAAATTGATACAAATTCCTCCACATATTTACTTCGTATACTGTAAAAACACTTTTGAAACCATAGTTTTATTTTTACGTAAACACCCCCTATATTAAAGATCAGAGGTAATATACATTTTGTAAAAATGATCCCAAAAAACTTAAACTTAATAAGGTATATGCTTATTTCTTTATGTTCCAAAAAAAATGACAAACTAATGCCAAATATAAAGGAATGTAAAATTTGGACAATATATCAATATACGACTTCAATCTCAATCAAGTTTTTTTCCCTTAATTTTTCATATTAATATAATAAGAAAAGCATAAAATATTTGATCTGTTCATGAAGCTTCACAGAATCTAGTTTTTAACGACTTAATTATATTACAAAATGCCACGAATCCATTGAATTTGCAGTTTATATATATATATATATATATATATATGAAATTTAATCCCAATAAGATCATCTCATCGGTCATCTTCACTATTCTAAGTTTGAATATTATCGTACATACAACGTTTGCTGAAATCTCTATAACACAAAGTTTATTAAATAATCTTTAATAATATTTTAAGGAATTAATGTGACCCTGGCCTTCATTTGGATGATGACATGGCATATGTATTAAATATGGACGAGTACAATGTAAGTGTAATTTGATACGACATGTTTGTATTAGATTACTTGATTGATGATCCCCTTTATGTATATAAACATTAATTATATTTCTAATTCCATTTGTGTTTATGTGATATGCTTATCCTTTCATACTTCGGTGGGTCTCACAATGTCATGCTCGATTATATATATATATATATATATATATATATATATATTATTTGCTTAGCAGCATTGTGTGTTTATTTATTTATTTTTGGTTTCGTTTTCAATCACATCAGAAATTGACAAGCAAAAAATAATTATTCAAAAAGCGGCACGTTTGAAAGCATATATAGTTTTTTTGGCATCCAAAATGTGTAAACTAACTATAAAAAGTAAATATAGACTTTGATTCTTTAATTTTTTTTTATTTTGATTTTAGTCCCTCAAGTTTCTTTTTATTTAAAATATTAATTCTTATAATCCAATAAAAACTTGAACTATTTTGTCCTTTCAGGGACGAAAACCTATGATTTGAAATTTGATGAACTAAAGCCAAAATAAGGACAAACTTGAAAGACTAAAAATTATAATAACCCAATTATAAATAAAGAATTCTTTTAAGTTACTAACAGGCATTAGTCTTAATAGAAGAAATTTTAACTGCTTACATGCAAGGTTTTGAGTTTAAATCCATGTTTAGAGGGAATTTGCTCTGTATCACTGAAAAAGAAAAAAAGAAAAAGAAGAGATTATTCTGATTAGAGTCGATAATATTTAAATCTGATCCAATCAAATAAATTAAAATACATTGTATTGCCTAATAGTTGAATCCCTTTGTCAGATGGACCAATTATTTTCCATCCAATTGATCTTTGCAGTTCAGATTTTTTCCATAAAAAATTATATTTAGCAAACTTCAATTCTTTAAAACAGATTAATGGTATAAATGATAAAAAAATTATTTATCCATAAAAAAAGAGAGAACTTTTACACTATTCCTTAATAGTGTAGTTTAGATCCCACATGCCATACTAGACTTGTATATATACATAATTTTCTATGGGAAAATCATTCTGAAGTATCAAATTCAAAAAAGTTATTTATTTTTAAATTCTAAATCAACCATTCACATAATTAATACAAACTTACCCGTCAAACCATGGGTATTTACCACTAAAATAGCGCAAATTGATAAGTTAAATGATATTTAACTTTTTTATTGCACAAACAAAACAGACTATGACTATTTATCATTTAAAGTCTTAATGAATAATTAAATAACTTCTGAATTTGACAATTGAAAACAATTTTCTCCTTTCTCATCTATATGGGTGAATTCATGACAACAATACCATGAAAATAATATTAATATATGATTGAGTTTACAAAAACAATTAACAAAAATTTTAGTTAGAAATAAAATATACATAAAAAAAACAAGGGAAGTGTACAAAAAGAGGGGAGAAAAAAGCCAAACAATAAAACTAAGGGGATACACACACATGATGTGAAGAGTACATATATAATAATTTGTGTCTGTGAAATGAAAGGATAGAATTAGTTAATGGAAGAGTGGATCAATATAACACATGAAAATACAATTTGGTGGAGCCTGGCCTGCACATGTCTCCATCTGTATGGTATAAAAAGATATGTTTTATAAATAAATAAATAGATAAATAATTAATTAAATAAATAACAAAAATAAAAATAAAAGTAATGTCTGAATTTGGATATTATTTGTAGTCGCAAAGAGACAAAGCATGTCTTGGTCTTCAACTTCACCTTCACTTCCTCACATACGCCTCACGGCATCTCATTTTGTTTCTCTCCACTCCTCTTTATTTTTTGTTGTCACGTTTACATTTAATTTGAATACTAATTCACATCTAAAATTGTTTTAAAAAATTATATTTATTAAAATAAAAATATATTCGAATTCTAAAAATTAAACTATGTTCATCATTGATTTAAGAATATGGGATGTGATTGTGGTTTGGCCGTAATCATTTTGATCCGGTCTTGTTCAAATTCATTAGCTAGGATTCACCACGTTAATCATACTAATACTATGATTAAATTATACTCCCTCCGTTCCTTATTATAAGAGACAAATAACCAAATTATGTTGATAAAAAAATAGTTAAAATTAGTTGAGGACAATTAATGTGTAAAAAGTATAATATTTTTTTCCAACAATACCTCTATTAATAAGAAGAGAGAGTATGAAAGAGAACAATTAAATTATTAAAAGAAAGAGAAGTGGGAGGGAGAGAGAGTATGAGTTGGAGACAAAATAAATAGGGATAAAATAGGAAATCAATACAAAAAAATAGAGACAACTTTTAAGTATCTCTTATATATGGGAACATGCCATAAACATCAAATGTCTCTTATAATAAGAAACGAAAGGAGTAATAGTAACGAAGTCTCTGAATTTTAAGTCGTGTGTAATAACTTCTTTTATTTTTAAAAATTAATTAATCTTCCCAAACTTTAATGCTTTGTCTGGATTAGAAGACAAAAGGGGAGGAAAAAAGATGAAAGAAAAGAAAAGAAAAAATTACAAAAAAACCGTCAAAATAAAAAAAAATTACAAATAAGGATATGTTGTAACATTAACATGTGTTTTGAGAATAATACTATAATAGTATAGATTTTGATAACAACTTTTCTGAACAAGTCATTGTGTGTAATTTTTTAATTTCAGCAATATTTCTTTGCGATTTTCCCAAAAGAAAATGTAGAAGGGAGACTTGAAAAGTGGAGAGTAAATATTTTTTTTATCTCCTTGGATGAACAATAAGATAAAACATAATAGAAAAATAATAACAATAACACCGTAAAAGAGAAAATTGTTGAAAAATTCTCCATTGCAAAATTTATTATCAAAATTAAGGTAACTAATTACTTAGTTCCTTGAGCAGACGCACTTTTTCTTCCAACTATATGCAACATATTTTACCTGGCAAGGGACTAAAAAATAACTGCAATGGCCGGAGATAAGTTGCACTTGAGTTATTAATAGCAAGTAATTTCTACTAACACATGATCTCTATACATTTAATTAAAAAATAGTTTAAAAAAATTAACATATATTTATTATAAATAATTAATTAACCTAATTTTTTTTAATATTACGAATCAGCTACCTACTCTTACTAAGATAGGTACTGTATACACAGTTACTTCCTTTTCAGTGCGAAAACCATGATTGGGCACTGCATGTTACTTACTAGTTGATTTGGTGCATCCTTTTTTGAGTTTATGGGAAGTTTGTGCGTGCAATGTAATTATGGACGCCATCACCTACAAATGATTACAATATGCAAATATTATTGGTTGTCAATTTTTGTGAATAGTTTTGTACTTCACAAATTGACTTGTGTACAATGAATTCATTATTTAAAAAAAAAAAGATTAGTCTTTTTATATTATATCCCTCAATTAGTGTGTCAAAGTCGGTTTGAAACCTTTCCCTTTCTGTTCCCATTTTCTTCCCTCTTTTTCTTTTTCTAATTATTAGATTAATATAATTTTATTTTTTCATAAACTATTTATAAAAAAGGATTTAAAACATTTAATGCATTTACAAACCATTAGAATTAAATTTTAATATAGTTTGTAATTTATTACTTATTTATTTTTATAATTTAATATTTTAATAATAATTACAAAAAGATTTAAAATTGGACTATTAAAATATTAATCTAAGAATCAAAAAAGAAAGGAGAGGAAATAGGATGAAAAAGAAATAGGAGAGGTTCCGAAGCCGTGTCAAAGTATCTCTTTCACCCTAAGATTTGAAACTATGGCACCTCTTTTATTATGATGTTTGACTTTCATTAATCTCACTGTTGGATTAATACAATGGCAATTATTTGATCTTTCATATCAAACTTTGATTATTATTATTATTGTTATAATCAAATTACAGCCATTGAAAATCCCACCCTATACCATATATATTAATCACATAGATTAATTAACTTCTAAAATAGGTGTATCATTTTCAATTCATCAATAGTGCTTGTTGTAAATTTTGTAACTGATATATTTTCTTTGCCAACTTGTAGTTGATATTGATTAAAAGGAAAGTTAAGGTTAATAACTTAATATACTACCTCCAGTCTTAATTATAAGATCTTGTTTGTGATCTACAAATGAAGTTTTATAATTAAGACCGGAGATAGGATATGAAATTGACTCTCGCCCTTTTAAATAAGTGATGGTTAATTATTTAAGAGATACTAATCTTTACTGCTTTTTAGGGAAAGATATGGCGTCTTTAAAATTAAAAAAAAAAGTCAAATATATTACTTAATCTCACTACTGATTACATGCTATGGCTATTCATGTAAACAACACAATATCAAATCTCATCATAATCTTAAGCACATACATACATATATTAAGTCTCCAAATTTGACCCTCCTGAATTATCATAAAACCCTATAATAAAAATAGAAAAATACAATTCAATTAAGATGTGTATAAGCCAAGTTTTTTTTTTAAAAAAAAAAGTTGCCCCACCTTTGAACAATAATACACACACACATATTGCCAGCTTATTCACATGCATTTAGATGTAGTACTTGCAAGGTCCGATAATAATAGATCCACATTGATAGTGTTTTGAATTCATCGACTAAAATTCAAATGTTATTTTTAATTGGACTTATATGTGTGTGTGTGTGTATATATATATATATATATATATGAATATACAAGTAATAATTAGATGGTGATTATCAATCAAACTCACATATAAATAGTTTCAATGCTCATTAAGAACGATGAGTACCAAAGTTTAAACCGTCGAGATTTAATCTGAATGGTCCGAATTTAAATTTTTGCACTTTTATTCATTTGAAAATATTATTTTAATATGTACAGAGTTTAAAATAAAAGTAATTTCTTAATTATCAGTTTCTTAAAAATATAATTGTTTCTTTAAAATCATCAATTGAAAATTTTAAATTTGGACCATTAAAATTAAATTTAGATATTGCAGTGATGAACAGCAAAAGTTAACATTAATATCTTATGGTATAAACATATTAAAAAATTCATAATTACAAATTTAGCAGTGATGTGTGTGTGCGCGCTTATCTTACAAAAGTTCTAACAAATCAAAATATTTTAAAACCATAAACATTGTGGCTCAATTTTCAGATTTCTTACAAAGCATGACTGAATGAGACCTATAATTATAGTAGTTTTAAAATTCATATACGGCTTACCAATTTTTAATTAGACCTCGAATAAAGGCAAGAAGTTTGAAATTTTAGATTAAGAAAGTAAGGTTTAATTAACTTATTATAAAGTAATAATTACTAAACTGTCAGAAAGAGCTTTAAACTCCATTTTTACCGTGTGAAGTTAGAAATTAAGGGGGCAGTGGAAAGATTAAATATATATTAGGTGAAGATCACACAGGAGTTAGGTTGTATCTTTAACGTTGGATTGTTTCTAATGAAACGGTATCTGAGATTATTTAACCCTTTCGTTTAATTAATTTTTTATAAAAAAATCAGGAGCACTAGTTTATTCCCATGGATCTGCAGCTTTAATTATAAAAATAATAAAACAAATTAGCTTCTTGGATTTGGGGGAGGTACACAGGACACGAACTGAAATAATAATGCTACCATATCAAAACGACTCCTTAATTTAATTGTTAAATTAATCATTTAATTAATTATCCTTCCTGTTAGTTTTTTTTTTCTGGGGATCATTGGGGTTTTGTGCTGGGAAATATTTGTTTACTACCATTTGCAAAATTTAATAATTAACAATTTTGTAGGACACGAGGGGCCACAAGTAAGCATGATGAATATATTTTTAATGACTAATACATATAATATATTTGTTTAATCAGAGAATCATTTTGATTAGATTTAAAGTTATAAAAACTGATTACTTAAACTGTAACTGCATGTGGGAGTGTGTCACTGTGTCGTTTTAATTATGTGATCTCAAATTGTGATTAACTGAATTTAATTATAAGATTAGAATGTCAGTTTCTTGCATATGTTGAAGAGCTGATGACAAGCATTAGCAATAATAATTAATTCGATTAAGAGACTCCGAGAGATCTCCATTATATTGTTTATCTTTAATTATGTTTTGAGGAAAAATTTTTTAACATTGCACTTATGAAACAAAGTGAGAAAGTGTTTCATATGATTTTTCAGAAAGATAATTTATTTTGGTGTTCTCTTACAATTTTTGTTATTGTGCACAAACAATGAGTCAACAATTTATATTTATAATTGAAAGAAATGATTTGCACACATTTAAAAATTTAAAAGGAAAAGGTAACCTATAGGTCCCTATAGTTTTATATAATTTGTGATCAAGCTCCGGTTATTTGAGATGACTAATTAAAAGCATTATAAGGACTCGATTAAAAATAAGATAAAATAATAAGGATCTGATAAAAAGAAAACATATATGAATTTGATTGAAAATAATAGAGACCTGAATAAAATCAATCAAATGAAACTATGAAAACTTGTAGATTATTTTTTAATTTAAAATAAATCAATATTAAGTGCCTACATAATTAGCCCCAAAAAAACTTGTCGCTTGATCCAACTATAAAATTTGAAATATAATAATAGTAATAGTAATAGTTTGACTGCCTTAACTACACATGAGCTAATACAAAGCACCTAATGTGGGATTTAATCAACCTAATTAATGCAAAAGCAACATAAAGAAAAGGCACCCCCACACACACACATGTACACAGGAATGCTACTTTTGTTTATTTTATAAACAAATGAAAGATAAATAGAATGAATTGTGGTAAAGAAAATAATTTAAAAACAATAAAAAAATAAATAATGAGACAGAGATAAGAAAAATGTTGTGAGGAATTGTGCATGGAAGGAAGTGATCCTCTTTTTTTTTTTTTGGTGAATAGGAAGTGATACTCTTACTAATAGAGAATGAAAAGAAGACAAGAAAGTTGACAAGTTCGAAGTGTAGAATACAGAGAACCACTTATGAGTAACGCCAAAGCAAAATGGCCACACCCTAGTTTTGTCCAAACGCTATCCCTCCTTTCATTTCTTTATACAATGTTGTCCCCTCTCCTTTCCTTTCCTTTCTTCTCAAATTTGTTTCTCACTTGAATTCTGTGCCCTCTCCAGTGTTTTTAATAAGAACACTTTTTTTTTTTATTACCGGAGGAAATCTTGTTTCAAGAACTATTAGACATTAAGAGTTGAATTAGTTTTTTTTTAAAAGTAATTTCATGATATATTACCTTCGATCATAAATATAAAAATTAATTGACTAATTTGAGTAGATTAAATGAGTAAGTTAAGTCAGTTATCTATAATAAATAGGTGTTGTCTTTCCTAAAATATCCTTGTTAATCAAGTTTATTAATTAGAACTATTATTATTAGAAAGACTATCTAAAAAAAAGATAAATATGAGAGATAAAGTAAATTGAAATCTTATATTTAGGACCAAAATAAAAGTCAAATGAGGTTTTATATTAAGGACCGGAGGTAGTATTTCTCTAGTTCTATTTATAAAGTACTTTCAGTATGTTTTACACAGACCAAAAAAAACATTAAACTGTATTAACTCTCCATTAAAATATAGCAACTTTTCAACTTTTCAACTTTATTCGCAATGACAGAGCAAATGTGAATCTAGAATATGAGAGGCAGTGATGTCATTTTACAAATCGAAAATATTACTCTGAGGTCCCTTGGGACCTGTCAGTGATTTTGACATTTTGTGGGATCTCAGAATAATAAATTGCCTTCTGTGGGACCTGTACATAATTTTCCCTATTTAATATATATACATTTCAAAAAATAACTATCTATATTATAATAAATGAAGGACAACATAATATATTCATGGCAAAAATTTAATGAAATGAGATATAAATAGAACTAAGAAAAATCTTTTCTGTACCCTATAAATAGAAACAGAGAAGTATAAACTAAGTATGTAAAAAAATTTTTGTCTCAATTTGTACGAAAATGATTTGGTGTTTTCCAAACACCCCTTAAATATAAGAGATTAGTTTCTTCTATTAAACTCAATTCTTATCAGTGTTTCGGCATTTTTTATATCAATATATAATTTATAATTTGTTAATTTTCCTCCTCCTTAGTTATTTTATGCATAATTAAATTTTGGGTTGTATATCATGCGGAATCTACAATAGTCCCTCCATTTTTTTTTTATAGAAGCAAATGTTCAACATGGATTTTTAGGTTTTTTTTATAAGCAAAAACAATAAAATTTGAGATGCATTCAAGACGTTTTTTTTCAAGAAAAAATGTCCTTCATTAACTATTTTTTTATTAAATGAGCATACATCATTAGAATTTCAATTTTCAAGTAATTATTTGTTTCCATCAAAATTTTCAACATGAAATGAAACACGTTATTATCCTGTGTTTAATATACAATGGGGGAATGGAAAAGAGACAAACAGGGTGAAAGTTTTAACAAATTAAATTTGATTTAAAATATGCACAAATGAGATTATAAAATTTGAATACACGGAGAATTACGTAAGAGAAAGAGGTATAAGAAAAATGTTCATGTTTAAAACGTTCATGGAGTTGTAATTAATGTTCGGAGATATTTTCCAACCAGGAAACAACAGCCTTGAATACAAAATACGAGGAGAAAGCGATGTGTATTTAATTCACTTGTAGTATTATGCTTGGATACATATATGATATAAGACACTTTCAGCATATTTCACACAAACAACAAAAAAATCTTAAACTGTATTAATTCTCCATTAAAATAAAACAAATTTCTAATTTTACTCATATTTAATATATACATATTTTATAAAAGATAACTACCTATACTATAATAAATAAAGAAAAAAAATAGTACATTCACACTAAAAATTTAATGAAATGAATTATAAATAGGGTTAAAAAAAACATTTTGTCCTTGCTAGGACAGAGGAGTATATTGCATGGCGTATTTGGAAATGCCTCTTCAGAAAAAAAAAAGAAGTTACGATCAAAAATTTCAAGTTTAAAGTTATTTTATTTATTTATTTAACATAAATATAATTTTTCATTTAAAATTATTCTCTATCAACTATTAATTTTTTCCTTAAAAAACCACACCCACGTGGGAAGCATCAAGAGGAAACTGTTTATTCTCTTTCTCTCCTGCACCCACCACTTATTTATTTACATGCAAAAAGTAGTGAGAGCTCAATAACACATAAATACCAAAATAAAAGATTAAATTAGTTTCGTCACTTAAACATATAATATGCATTATGATTTTTTTCTATGAAAATGTTAATTTATGATCATTTGTAATTATAAATTGTTTATATCTATACGTGTCCCAACATAAAATGATCCAGATGGCAGATTAATTATGTCTTTGGGTAAACTAGGAAAAACTTACATGATATTTTGAAATACTTTTAAGAGAATGCACTGAGTGTTTTTTAAAGTATGAGATATGCTGTTTCTTATCTTTAATATAAAAATTAATTTAATATTTAAATTGATTTTATATATAAGATCCCAATTTATTTTGTCTTTTATATTTATCTGTTCTTTCTAATATAATCATTATAATAATTACACATGTTAAATGTTTAATTAAATGATAGTTTTAACTAGTATACATAATTAGCAAATATATTTTAGGAAATATAACACACATTTATTATAAATAATAATTAACTTAACAAATTTTCTTAACACACATTTATTATATGAAGGACTAGATGTGGTACATCTTCATAAAATTACTTAAGTTGTTTATCCTAGTTGGATTTTTGTTATAAGACACCTTTTGAGGGGGAAAAAAGGCAATCTATATTATTGTAACCCGTCAATTAGGGTATTAATTAAAATTTTCAAAATTAGTTTTTAAAAATTTCAGTGATTGCAATTTCTATATCTTCATGAATGTAATTTACGGTGATAAACATGAATAATTTTTTTTTTTTAACTTTTATATAAAATTAGTAACCTAACGACTCCTTATAAAAAGAATTGAATTGACGGAAAGCCTCGATTAATGCAATGGATTTAATAAGACAGCTTTGAAGACCATTAATCCCACACACACATACCCGTATACATGCTTTGAGAATGGAATGAAGATCTTCCATTGATGAGTTCTTAAATTTGTTAATTTTATGAATTTTATTTATATCATTGCTTATTATTAATGTTAATTAAATTTTGTAATGGCAATATATATATATATATATATATATATAAAACAAACTACTCGGCAAAAGCACATTAATTATATACGATAACTTTTATCCATTAATTAATAGAATCTAATTGAGATGTGAAAACTAAACAAAAATAAACCAATGACATCCACCAACACTAATTGATTATTACGCGGTAAAAATATTACAAATATTATGGTCACTACATGTTGTATCATCTATTAATGCGTAAATAATTTTGAAACATGAGAGTAAATTTTAATTAAAGATAAATCATGTATAGCAATGTCAAATTTTAATTAAAAACATCATCAATATATATAAAGGGTTAATATAATATCTGATTCCATAAATTTGCGCTCATTTCGATTTTGGTCCCATAAGTTTTGAATCATAGGTTTTTGTTTTTCAAAAGACAAAATCATCTAAATATTTATTAAATTATATGAACGAATGTCTTAAATGAAAAAAATTGATGGATCAAAACATATGGTTTGAAATTTGATGAAGCAAAACTAAAATGAGAGTAATTTTGATGGATCAAAAATTGTATTAACCTATATATAAATATAGTATATACTAAGATAAAATTCATATTAAGTCATAATATTTATAATATTTTTACCAAGTAATAATTAATTTTTTTTGTCAACCAAGTACTCCTATGATCCTTAATATAGGAACTAATTATTAAGTCAATTTTGGTCCTAAATATAATATTTTTTTCTCATATTTATCAATTTTTTTTCTGAATTATCCTTATGGATACTCTCTCAACTATAATTAAGTAAGTGAGAGAGGAAGAACATTAAGAAAAATGATTATGATATTTTAGAAAAAATATGTTATTTCTTATAATTAACTAACTCATCTAACTTCTTTAATCTAATCAACTAGTTAAATATGTTTATATTGAGGATCAAAGGAGTAATAATTAATTAAGTCATAAATGTAGAAGAAATTTTAATAAATACTCCTCTCGTCCTTAATATAATACCTATTTAAATAATTTAATTAGATTTTAAAAAGTTAGTTAAGTTAGTTATTTATAAAAATATAACAATGTTTTTTTCTAAAATACTAAAATCATTTTTTTTGTATTCTTTTCATCTCTTATTTAATTATGGTTGAGGGAGTATCAATAAAAATAATTTAACAAAAATTAATAAATATGATAAATAAAATTAATATTTAAATAAAAATTAACTCAATAACTATGAGAAAGAAATATTAAACAGGGATGGTCATTTTAACAATGTTCATAGTAAGTTGACAGTTAAAAAATGTGGACTTGCGGTTTTGGGGAGGGGCATTGACCGGGCCACATGATGAGCCAATCAAGCCGAAAACCTCAGAGCGTGTGATTCACTCTCCAATAACAGATCATCATGATGTCGTCTTGAGTGGGCCCACCATACCCATCACAGATTCGGTTGGAGCGTGGAGTACAAACTCCTATACAGCGCCTGTACTGCAAATATAGTATAATAATCAGAATAATATAAATTGTCTAAAAAAACAAAAATAAAATACAGAGAGAGAGGTTAAGGGAAAGTGAACCGGAGGCAGATCTAGATCCACTCACCTCACGCCTTCCCAAAAAGCGTCCAACTTGCCACAAATAAAATTGGAACTTTTTCTTTTTTCTTTTCCTAATAAATAATGAAACTAATTGAAAATATATGATTTCGATCTTCTCTCTTCTATTTTTTTTTTTTAAACCATTGCTATTAATTACACAAAGTTTCAGATTCTAATATATTGAATGATTAAAATTTAAAAGATTCTTTGGGAAAAACTTAAATTTAAAACTCTTATTTGATGAAAACTAACATATATTTTATATAATAATTAAAAATTATTTTTATTGATGTATAAGAGTGTATTGATCAAGTTTTATCCTTAGGGTTAGACTGAAATGTGTATCTAGAATTAAAAACAAGTTATATTATTTATAGTTTATTTTACAAATAATAATCCATTTTTATTTTTCTTGATAGTATAGCAAAGCCAAATTCTTACTTTTACACTTTGGACAGTATTTACCATGATAAAAAAAAAAGAGATAAATATCTTATTCTGTCCTAAATTTCTATTTTTTTTTTTACCACATCTTCACTTTTTTGCCATATCCAAATATATTATAGGATTATGTTTTTATTTGTTTTCCCCAATTATATAAGATATTGTTAATGAAATATGATGAACAAGTTGTTAATTCCAAATCCTCTATGTATGGCATGGAATATGATAATTAACTTGTATTTATTATGATTGTGAATAGTTAGTATGTAATATGCCATGCATTTTATAAGATGCATATATGTTATTAGTTTTAATTTTCCATAGCATTTTAAACACTGGATAAAAAAATTTCTAAAAATGAAATATTAAATGGGTAAAATTAAAAGGGAAATGTTGCCATTGGAATTGTTCAAAAATACAATTAATCTTCTGTCCAGTCCAGACATTACTGTTTGGCAAGAATAGTACTAGTATTATTAATTAATACTCTTTCCGATCTTCTATGTAAACTTCAAATTAAATAAGTGTGTCATATATATTTTATAAGTTTCAATTTGATTTTTTATGTATTTTTTCTAATTTTATCCTTTTATTTATTTTCTCTCTTATCTTATTCTCTCTTATTATATTTTTCTCACACATTCTCTTTTATTTTTTTAATTTATTATAAGGATATATTCACATTTTTTTAATCTATTTATTATTTTGATTAATTTTAATTATCAAAGTTTGTAATAAATGAGGACTGACTAGTATACTAAATAATGGTAGTAGTACTACTATCAACAAGAAAACACAAGGCCTTTCTCGCTGCTGGTGCCACTCCTACCGGTCTTGGATTCTCAAGTTTCAAAGGACAGAGAAAGTGGCAAGTGTTGTATATGTAGTAGAAGTAGCAAGTAGTGACTAGTGCGAGAAGGAAATCTTGGGATTTAGAGAGAGAGAGAGAGAAAGCGAGAGGAGAGAGAAAGTAAGATAGAGAGAGAAAGCTTTCAACTTCAGTTGCCCAGAACCCCATAAAACACACACAGCAGGGGCAGTGAAGCAATTGATGGTTCTTCTGCCGCTCCTGCTCCTGCTGCTCCTACCACTGCTCTAAACAAGGCGGTGGTTTGGCTTTTCTGCTAAGTTGACTACACTTTCAGCCCTAAAGAAAGGAAGAAGAAGAAGAAGGAAGGAAAGATAGAAGAAGCTTATCGTCTTTCTTATGGGTGAGTTTGGTTTGTGTTCTCCTTCTTGATTTCGAGCTTCTGAAACTAAGCAGGAACAAAAGATTTGATTTTGTTGCTGTTTCCCTTACTTTCTCTCCTTTTTCTTAAATAATATTTTAATTAACATCGGAGAAATTCAACCACTATCTTTCATGTCCTCTTATTATCTCTCTCTCTCTCTTCTTCCTTTTATCAAAGGCATCCTCCATCAGTATCCACCCCTTTTAATCATCCACACGAGAATACTACTTTTGCTACTTCACTTTCTTATTTCTCTCCTCTTCTTCTTAACTTGCTTTTCTTGGCCTTTGCAGGAAGAATATGAGGAACAGGAACACCATTTAGCACTCAGAAATATAGCTGACAGAGAGAGAAGAGAGAGAGTGACAGATCTCGCTGAACCAACAAAAAAATTAGTTTTTTTTCTTAAAGGTTTTTCTTTTCTTCCTTCCCTGAACTTCATCTGCCATGGATGGGTATGAAGCAACGAGAATAGTGTTCTCTAGGATCCAGAACTTGGACCCTGAGAATGCTTCCAAAATCATGGGTCTGCTTCTGATTCAAGACCATGGCGAGAAAGAGATGATTCGTTTAGCGTTTGGACCTGAAGCTTTGGTTCATTCTGTGGTAGTCAAAGCTCGAAGCGACTTGGGATTACTTCCCTCGAACTCTCCGTCTACACCTTCAACTCCATCTTCACCATCTCCTTTTCTTTCTGCAACTTCTAACCCAGTTCCTATTTCCAGACAAAATTCTACTTCTTCTAAGCTTCTGCACTGCACTAGTGCAACTACTAGTACTCCATCTCTATCTGAACTTCAGTGCCCTAGTGATTTGATTTCTTCGTCTACCTCTTTACCCTTCTATGGAAACGGAGGATCCGACCCGATTGAGGAGTTTCAGCTCCAAGACCAGCTTTCTTTCCTCAATGATGGATCTTCTCCGACGCTTGGACCTAAAAGCCCGGATTTGTTTTACCCTCCTCAGTCAGATTTGTCTTCTAGTCCCACCGGAGCTGCCTTAGGCGCCGGCGGCGGCTTTGGTTGGGGAGGAGGGTCGGCGGCGCACCACCGCCGGAGCTGCTCGGTGAACGACGCCTGTTTGGGGTCGGAGGAATTGAATTCTGGTTTGGGATGGAAGCCTTGTCTTTACTTCGCTCGAGGTTACTGCAAGAATGGGAACACTTGCAGGTTTCTTCATGGTGGTCTTGGAGATGGTGATGGAGCTTCAATGGTGGTGGGGTCTCCGAGCAAGATGGAGATGGTGGACCAGTGTCATGAACTTCTCAGATCCAAGAGTGTTCAGCAACAAAGATTGGCTGCTGCTTCACAGCTCATGGCTTCTTCTTTCCCATATTCTCCTAAGTGTATGAATCTTCTGCTACAACAGCAACAAAATGATAGCCAAAGGTACAACAAACAACAAAAACTGCAAATTTTATCAGAAGTTTTTCAATCGTGTGTTTTAAAAGTTATTATCATTATTATTATGTTTAGATTTTTTTTTTCAAACTTTGTCGTTCGATGATTTCTTGCAGAGCTGCTGCTGCACTCATGATGAACGAGGATTTGCACAAGTTTGGTCGATCCAGGCTAGAGAGAAGTGAGTTTTCTCTGAATGGGGGTCCTGGAATGGTGAACCCAGCTTCAAGACAGATTTACTTGACCTTCCCAGCAGATAGCACTTTCAGAGAGGAAGATGTTTCGAATTATTTCAGGTTGGTTTTTTAACTTTGGAACTGATTTTTCTTTTCTTCTCTTTCGTTAATTATTCCATTGTTTGGTAAACTTACTATAATTTCAACTGCTGTTGAAGCATTTATGGGCCTGTTCAAGACGTGAGGATCCCATACCAGCAGAAGCGTATGTTTGGTTTCGTGACCTTCGTTTATCCAGAGACTGTGAAGCTCATTCTGTCCAAAGGAAACCCTCATTTCGTTTGTGATGCTCGAGTTCTCGTTAAGCCTTATAAGGAAAAAGGCAAAGTTCCAGACAAGTACAGGCACTCTCTCCTTCTTCATCTTTTATCATCTTCATGAGTAATATCTGTCCATCTATCTCTATCCACCTAATCACACATGCTTACCTCATTCTTCTTCTTCTTCATTTGCAGGAAGCAGCAGCAGCAGCAACAGGTAGATAGGGGAGATTTCTCACCTTGTGGTACTCCTACTGGACTTGATGCTAGAGACCCATTTGATCTCCAACTTGGTGGGTTAATGCTTTTAACCTTTCAAATATTCTTTCTTTAAGAGAGGTTTTGAAATCTTTACTTCGTATTCTGAGCATCTTTTCTGCGGCAAAAAAAAAAAAAAACCTTAGGAGGGAGAATGTACTATAATACTCAAGACATGCTGTGGAGGAGGAAGCTTGAGGAGCAGGCTGATTTGCAGCAAGCTCTTGAGTTCCAAAGCAGGAGGTTGATGGGTCTGCAACTTCTTGACATCAAGAAGCAACACCACCGAGCACTTTCCACTGGAAGTCCAATACCTTCTCCGACTCAATCTCCCAATATGTTCTCTCAGAATCTTGTTCTTCCTCCATTTCACAGCAGCACCGAGGCCCCAGAAGGTATAATAGATGTGCAATCTGTATGATTTTCAGAATGCACTTTGGTTCAACTCTGAAAGATGAACTCAGTGGTGATGCTTTCTGTTTGATGATATACCAGAGAGTGTTACTAGCTCAGCTCCTCCTAGTACTGCATCAATTCCTGTTGATCAGCAGCCATTGCAGCAAGCAATCAACGTTTCTGCGGGGAAAGAAGTGACAGTGAATGGAGAAAATGGAAATACTGAAGGCAATGGCAAGCAGAGTTCTTCTTCTAGTCATGAAGACCGTGAATTGCAAGAATGGTATGCGACTTCTTTTTTTATCACTTGGAATAATCTAAAGGCTACCAGAATAGCAAAAATTCCTCCTTTAAGTTCATGCTAAAAGTTATGTGCATTTATTCCAGGATTTGAATTTTTGCCCTAAATTTGATTCTCTTTTGGAGTTCATATATATCTAATTGGGTTAAAATGAATTAATGCAGTTTGGACCATAATCTCCCTGATAGTCCTTTTGCTTCTCCCACAAAAGCTGCTGGAGACTACATGGCTGCCTTCTCCTGTGGACCTAATGAGGCCATTGGTTCAGATGCTTCTGTTTCATCTGCTAACTCTAAATTTGGAAATAGTTCATTGCTTCCAGCAGCATCTGCTCTGGACATGGGATCTTTCAAATCTTTCAATTGCCAATTGCCCAGGTACCGTTATAATTGTTATCTGGCATTCACATTTAATTCTATGTTTTTCTCCCCATATCCACCATGAGTTTCAGTGTTAATAAAGTTTTAAACTTTTGCTGACCTGGGTTTCAAACTTTCAACCCAGGTTCTCTTCCGGCCATGGAACCATCGGAATGTTTGCTGCCGGCACTGGTGGCGGCATTTAGCATCCTGAGCTCAGGTAAATTACTTTTTGGGTGAATCTTTTTCTTTTTTGAGCTCATTTGCAGCTTTGTTGTCTTAAACGTGCATAGCATTTGTGCTTTTGGTGTTGTATAATTGAAGAGGTGGGTTTGGTCTTAATTTTGGCTATCTTGTGTTTTGTCCACAGGAAGAGAAGCAAGGCTTTACCAACCAAACAAACCCTCCACATCAAACAAATCTGTAGAGAGAAAAAAAAATCATCACCACCACCACCATGGCCATCACCATCATCATCAATACTATACTACTTACTACCATACAAAATGCATACGTAAAAAGCAGTGCAGTACAGGAAGTGGGGCCCAGCTATTTCTCCCCATCTTCCCGTTGTGGTTATTGTACCATTTTAATTTAATCTTTCTTCTCATTTTCTGTAGTAGCTGAACCACAGGTAAAAAATAACACAGAAAGAATCAGAGTGTAGTAGGGAAAGAAAGAAAACTATTCTGGCACTGTAATTTCTTCTCCTTTTAATTACCCATTGTGGGTGGACTTAGTGTAGTTTATGTTAGTCTTAATGTTGTTAAGAGTTATATTGTAAGCGTCCTTGTACAGCTGAAGCTCAAGCCAGAGGAAAAGAAGAGGCAGAAGAGAGGGCAACAGTGGTAAAAAGCAGAGACACACTACAAGGCCTGATTCAACAAATCCCATGATGGGTAATCACTAATTTGAGTTTGAAAGAAAGAGAATGAGGAGTAGGAGGGGGAAGAAGGCATAATTGCTAGGGGAAAAAAAATCTTCTTTAGCTTGGCTTAAAGCTCAAAAGGGGAGATTTCTTCTTCCATCTAATATTTCATCTGTTGTTGAAGTTTGTTTGTACTTCTACTTTGCTGTTGTTATACACAAAATGTCAACCTCAATCCCCTCTACTTAGACAGAAAGGAAAAGGATTTAGAAAGAAGAAAAATCAGAAAGCAAAAGTGAGTTTTTTTTTTAATGACTAAATTGCACTCTCTTCTCTTGCTATTTGCCTTTGCCTCCTCTCTTCCTTCGCATCTCCTTCATTCTAAGGAGAGGTTTTGTCTCTTTGTCTGTTCCTTCCCTTCAATTATTTTTCACTTTTCAAGTTGTGTGAACTGGTGGGGTCTGTCTTTTATTTTGATGCCATTATTGAAGAAGGTGGGGACCCCACAAGGCACACCACCATCACATGGGGGGCTGCTGACACTGCAAGTGGGTCCCACACATTTATATAATGCCAGGGTGTGTATGGGTCCTACCCACCAACACCCACCCATGTGAGGGATGCCACTTTCTTTCTCTGCCTTATACACACAAACACAAATAAACATATAAATATATATGTGCCTGCCTACCCTTTACTTTCTGATATGTGACAGGAAAGGGCATGCAGAGATCTAAAAGAAGATGTAGATGCCCACACGTATGACAAAAGTGCACGGTTTTGGGAATCTTTGGGGCTCTGTGACTGTGTAGGACAGTGCCCTTGTGTGAGTTACTGTGGGATTTTTAACTGTCCTACGCCTAGGTGTTTGTGAGAACAGTAATGGCTCTGATATATAATAATAATAATAACAGTAATAATATTGAAGTGAAACAGAGAAATAATATAATAGTGTACTCCTCCAATGGGGTTGAACCAGAACAGGCAGGCAGGCTGGCTGGCTTGTGGCATCCTTGTGGATAAGTACATCGGAGCCGTGAAGGTCTTCTATACATATGACACGTTGGCTCCTCTCTCTCTCTCTCTCTCTCACAATAAGCCATAGCCTTTGCAAGTTTCTGAAATGGTAGTCTCCTGTTGTGGTGGTGGAATTCTGTGACAGTTGGGTCTCCTTCAAGTCTATGAACTAGACCTGGTTTGGTTTATAGGGAAGGATGAGCTTAAGATGGCATGAGATGATGTGAAGGATAAATTATTGTGTTATGATTTACTTGTTGATTTCCCTTAACATATTGATTGATGCTAATTTCTCATCGCCAATGGAACTGAGCATATAACTAATGAGTGGGGGTCAAGTGGAACACCTTTAATTTCTTTTAAGTTTAGGGCTTGAATATGTAAATAAAAAATTATGTTAGATGGGCTATCTCAAATAGATTTGACAATAATTGAACTTGATTTAATAGTATAGAATATTAGATAATTACTAGAGAAATAACCATATATAATGTATTTTGATAAAATTAAAAATAATGAAAAAAATAAATTTCATACATAATTGTTTAACCATTCAGTACTAATTCCAATTTTAAATATAAGATTCATTCAAAAGCATTGTTGTTTTTAGAATCCAGATCCATTATTCATTCAATGCACGTTATTGTTGGATATTCTCTAGATAAAAGTCAAAATATGGTTCTTATGGGCCGTTTAACAAAACATGTGAGTCTTGATTTGGTTTTAAATATAATATTACATTTCCTCTTATATGCTATTTTAAAATTTTCTTTCTTATACTACGCGTATTTATTAAAATATTTTTTTATTTCTGTACATTATTAAATTTTAATAATTAAATTATAGGTGTGTGTTCAGAAAGTGTTATAAAATTTTCTACATATTAATTACAAACAACAAATACATATTTTATAAATTAGTTAAAAAGCTTTATATTCAAAATTGAAGGAAGTATATAGTACTATGGTTCCCTAGGGTCTGGATCTTCAATGACAAGAAGCTCTCTCAGCATATACTTTCCTATGTTTGACCCAACAATTTTTTCCCCCCTGTAAGTAAGGTTGAAGTTGGATTCCTTGTTTAAGGGGTATACACACTGCATATTGTTCATGTTTTTTCCTCTCCATGAAGTCATTACTAATACAAACTCCAGTTTTTAATATAAGGTCTGGTTTCTAGTTTAATTCAAATTATAAATTAAATCTTATATTCAAGACCGGAGTTAGTATTAAACGAACAAAGAAACTAACTAAAAAACTAACCAAAAAGTTCTTGATAATGTCATTAATGTGCTTGAAAAGACCATGGTGTCATCCTCTAGTTGATGACAAAAGTACAGAGAGATTTAGAAGCCAAGTCTAAACCTAGTAGAAGCATTTTGTACATGTGTTTGGTAGAATTCTTGAGCTGGATTTTGGCCAAAGACATTAGTTTGAATTACCATCTTTCATGAGCGAAACACTCTTGATTTTTGGTATATAGTGTTTTGAAAATATACGTTATGCTTTTACTTTTTCCATGTAATTCTATCTGATTTTTGGATTATGATAAAGTTATTTTAAGTCAGATTGTGAAGTAATTGAAATTTGATTTTTTTTTTTTGCAATCATGTGAATCCAATTATTACATTGATTTAGTGCTTTTGATTTTTCAAACATACTGGCTTCAAAATTCAAGCTTAATTTGACATTCGGAGAGCTGTCTTTAATACACAGCAAAAAGAATAATATGATACTTTTCCAACATTAACTTTATCAGAAAAAATTATGAAAATATATTTAAAAAGCCATTAGTTTTAAATCTAATTAACATAAATTAGATGGAAAGATAGCTATTTTTTTAACCCTGTGAGGTGGGTTTTCTTATGTTTTGAAATAGGTTTCTAGAAACATAGAAGGTGGCATCATGTCATCTGATAGTTCTTTTCAAGTGGAATAATGTGGGTGACTTGTAAAAGGGCATCTTTTGTTTTCACATATTATTATTATAAACAGATAAAGAAAAGGGAATGCTTTTTTTTTTTTTATGCTTTTATGACAAAGATTTCAAAGAAATCATTTGGTTGTATTATTATGGACGTGGTGATTTTTTTCCTTTTGTCCTCTCAAAGTCCGTTATAGGGTTTAGACTCCTAAAAAATGCATCCGGCTTTTTTATGTTGTAAGTTTTTTCCCCCCCCTTCCATGAGCAGGAATGATTAGAATGATGAATTTTTTTTAATTTAATATATAATTCAACATTTTTTAAGTACTAAAAAGAAGGCATTTTTATTATTGATTAGTATGTTTATAAAGAAGTGAGAAAAAAATTAGACCATACCCATTCTAGCCAAAGGATTGAGAAAGAAAATAGACACAAGTCTCACGTAAACAGAATACTTATCAATAGGTTCTTTTTTCCAGAGAACTTGTAAGAAACACATAAAATAAGTTGTAAATTTTTATGTTTGGCTCCTGAATAGTGTAAAAGGACTTGTAATAAAAATCTCAATTAAACTTCATACCACAAAATTGGGATTAAAATTTGTAGAAGTCTTCCTGTGATGTTTAGAAGTATAACTTATTGGGTGTATTTTTTCACAAGTTCTTGAGAAAACTTATTAAAAAGATCTGCTGCTATTGTATTTATTTTCGCCTGAGATTGATACGTAATCTCACAAAAATCAATGAAACACAACCGTGGAAGAGGATGAAATCAACAATAGTCCTAAAATAAAAATAAAAAAAATTATAATTATCTTCTTGATATTGTAAAATGTAAAGGCAGTTTTGACAATTATATTCAGTCTCTTATTACTCTCCTATTATACCAGAAGACATGCACGTCTCTTTCTTAAGCTTATTCCTTTGATTTCATAAAGATGATTTTGGTCCCCCCCCCCGGGGCTTCTATTTTACTATCAAATTTTAACTTAATAATATGAATTTATTTATTTAATTATAACATTAATTCCTCCAACTGATTTGTTTAGTTGCTGATGGAAATGCACTTGAAAATGGAAAATGTAAGGCAATTAGAAATCCAGCCAACGATTCTAGCTTTGTTTCTTCATGAATATTTGAAGGCTTAATAATGTCACTGGATTTTTATCACTATCTTCAAGAAAAATCTTACAAAATTGAATAAAACAATGTTACTTGTCCAAACGTAACCAAACCTAATTTCACGCTCATGATCATGATAATATGTTCTGTTCTACTTCTATAACGAGTAAAAACAACGTAATCTTTATAGATCCAAAAACGGAAAACAAATAAAAAAGAAGAAGAGGTAAATAAACCTATGCTTTTCTGACTCAAAAGAATGATGCTGCACCCTAGGAGAATGAGAATTGGAATGGTGGCAGATGGAAGAGAACCAGGGAGGCAAATTTGTTCTTTTTTTTTTTTTTGACCCCAAGAAACAAGTAGAAGGAAAGAAGGCCAAGAATATAGACTGGAAATATGTTCATGCACTGCATATGCATGCTTAGGAGATGAGAAGTAATAGAATGTGTTTGGTTTTGTGTTAAAAAACACTTAAAAGTCATAGTTTTAATAGAAACGTGTGCTCTGGTCTCAACAAAACCACGATATTTAGTGATTTTCGAAACTAGACACGCATGTAATATGAAAGTGGAAGCAAACTAAGAAGTGATGATTAGTTGATGATGAGGAAGAACTAATTAGGAGGAGTGCATTATTTACCAAAATTGCTGTGAAGTGTTGAATCTTTGTTTCAAGCCATATCTGGGCCACTCGGGATGGGTACGTAATCATGATGATGGTGATGGTCCACGAAACCAGCCACTGGAACGGGGATGCATTTGACAATGGCGGCTAAGGGTAAGCTCACTGAACCAATTAAGACACTGGCTAGCCATAGATCCCAGCTTAGTGGTACTGTTTGAGCAAAGGTACCCAGAAATTCAACAAGTATGGCTTGGAAACATATTGTTGAGGCCAAAACTCCCAGGAAGATCCAGCTGCTGAATATGCCTCGGAAAACATTGATCTTCTCCATGTCACGGCTGTTTATCTCGTTGAATACCTGATGATTTTGCAGCACGGAAAAAATTGCATGACAGAAGATATTATAGTTTTTAAATGCTCATGAGGATTTCTTCAGATAAAGTTTCCTTTGGTGTTTAGTGCAAGTTCTTGGATAAAAATACACTCATCTGATCTTAAATGTAAGATCCATTTTATAGTGTAAATTATACTATAAAATGAGTCTTATATTTACAGGAAGAGTCCAATTATTGGAAGAGGAAGAAAAGTAAGCATACAGAAATATGGAGTAACCGTAGTAAAAATCTTCTGCTTTTTTTACATGCACAGATGAAGATAAGCAATTACAGCTTAAAAAGCCGTGATATAGCAACTACATTTGCGAAAACAATTATACAGAATGTCTATAATTTTTATTATATCCTTCTATCGACGATAGGGCATCTGAAGTTTTATAAACAACTTTGAAAGTGTTAAAACGAAACCGTATTTTCTGTAATTTTTTTATCTCTGTTCACTGAGAGCGAACTTATGATAGACCCAGTGGGTACATGTCAGCGGCAAGCAAATACACTACTGAAAAATATGCGACCGCAGTAGTAATTAATAGAATGAACAAAATCTACAGTATATTAGGTTGGTTTCTTTTATAAGTCATATAGGAATGTAAGGCCTCTATATAGCAAGAAACATAGTATGAGAATAATCAGAAGACAATGCTAACGAGTGGTTTTTAAGAAAAGCACATTCGTGGTTTACAAAAGAAAAAAAATTACAACGAAGATCTAAATATTAGAACTGGTACCTGGCAAAATACGAAGACGTTGAATATGAAAGTGTTCAGAACAGAGGTTGCATCAGGACCATTAAGCTTCATAATCTGTTCACCGCGAAATTTGAGAACCAAAAGGACGGCTATCTGATAGAGGCTCTGACCAATTATGTTCCTCCACATGATGCCGGTTATGAGATTGGCATTCCTTCCAACAGGTGGTCTTTTCATCAGCCCATCATGGGGAGGTTCTGTAGCCAGAGCCAAAGCACCAAGAGTGTCCATGATCATGTTCACCCAAAGCATTTGAACAGCGGTAAGAGGAGCAGAACCTGAAAATGGAATTCTAGCATAATCAATAAGCAAAGATAGCATGGGTGAGACTAAAGGGATGGTAGAAGACTGTCTAAGTTAGCTGATGTAATACCTGACACACATGCGGAAACAAAATTGAGGATGAGAGCCACAACATTAACCGTTAATTGGAACTGAACAAACTTCTGAACATTGATGTACACAGAACGGCCCCATCTGGCAACGTTAAGTATGGTTGTGAAGTTATCATCCATCACAATGACATCCGCGTTCTCTTTTGCGACCTGCAGGACGAGAAAAGAAGTTTAGCAAACAATTTAACGTTAAACACGCAGATTAATTAATACAAATTTTCATCGGCCATACTGAGATATGCATCTGCCATATACCTGTATATTATGCATGACGTTGTAGTTATGTTCTAAAAATATGGGTGGTGCACGAGAAGAATTTTAGCTTCATGCGAAGATCGGAGGAAATAAATGAGAAAGCCTAATAAATTTAGTTAGGCGATGCTTTATCCGAAATATATTCAATCTTGCAGACCGGGAATCTGGGATGACCAGTGGTGCGGTGGAGAGTGTGGCTTCTGAACCCCAACAGTCGTTCAAGGACAATGTTCTCTAAAAGATAGCAAGTTCTCGTGCATAATTTGGGTTCTCTAAAATATTTCATAGGTGCAGTAGGGACAAATAGGCCCCACTTTTGGCGAGTTCATGGTGCAAGTACTTCAAAGGATCTTGGACACACGGGATATTGACTCACAAAATAAACAAAAAATTGATGACAAGGGGGATGGGTTAAATAGCAAATATGGAGACTGCGACTTACAAACCTCTGTTCCTGCTATGCCCATGGCAAGGCCAATATCCGCCTCACGCAAAGCTGGAGCATCGTTTGTCCCATCACCAGTTACTGCAACAACTTCGTCGAAGTCCGTCCTCAAGTGGGTCACCAAAGTGTGCTTGTCCAGAGGCAAAGATCGAGCCATAACCTATTCAAATTAAGCAGACCTATTTATTAGCTTGCCATCCCATCGCTAAATCAACACTATTAGAGTTATCCATGAAAAAGTAGCGAAACCTGTATTTTTGGTATTATCTCCTCCATTTCTTGCTGGGTCTTCTTGCGAAATTCGGGTCCTTCGATGGCTATACCATCTGTCAAGATACCGCATTCTCTAGCTATTGCTTTAGCAGTAATGATGTTATCACCAGTCACCATCTTTACCGAAATACCAGCTGCTTTGCAAGTTTCCACAGCTTTTTTTACTCCAGGCCTCACAGGATCCTTGATCCCAACAATTGCCAACAATGTAAAGTTCTCCTCAGGAATATTATCCCCACCAGAATTTCCTTCGATATCTTTAAAGGCAATGGAGAGAGTTCTTAGAGCTTCAGAAGCAAAATCATTGATAACTTTTGCGATGTTCCTTCTTTGTTCTTCGAACAGGCGCACGACTTTGCCATTTGTGTCCACAAGTTTGTCGCACATTTCCAGAACTATTTCTGATGCTCCTTTACAGAATGCTCTAGACTTATTGGCAGTACCGGGAAGAGCCACAAGCACTGACATTCTTTTTCTGTTCGAATTGAATGGTTCGATCTTTAAGATCTTGTACTTCTCATTATAAACCCCAGGTTCACCTCCAGAAAGCAACCCAAATTCCAACAATGCCTTCTCTGTCGGAGTACCCATAACCTTATTCTTCCCATTTTCACCTTTGACCACCTCTGAGCCAGTATTCTGAAATATTGACTGCAAAAAGAGGTCAAATATTTGTTCAGAAATGGATGACTTTAACAAATTCTCACTGCTATTGTTTCTCATCTCCTTAGTTTGTCCGCAAATCCATATTTTATGTACTACCATGTGATTTGTGGTCAAGGTTCCTGTTTTGTCTGTGCAAATAGAACCAGCTGAGCCCATCGTCTCGCACGCAGAGAGGTGCCTGACAAGTGCCTTGTCGTTCATTAACTTCTTCATTGCGAACGCAAGGCTTAGCGTCACTGCCAAAGGAAGCCCCTCTGGAACTGCCACAACTATTATAATTACAGCAGTCGCAAAGAAATTGAGAAGCTCAGATGCGTCGTTTAAGGACCATTGAGAGATTTCATTATGAACTATTTTACGCACCAAAAACCTGCCAGTCAGAACCAAGAATGTCATCAGGGCGAAACCCAAGCCAATCTTTCCAATTATGGTCGCAACCCCATTTAATTTGACCTGCAACGGCGTCTCATCGTCTCCCACTTCGTTCAGAGTATCCATCAGTCTTCCCCATTCAGTCCTCATACCAACAGAAGTTACTAACATCTTAGCAGATCCATCTTGTACTTTGGTCCCAGCCAGAAGAAAAGGAGCACGTTGGTCGACATGCACAGCCTCGCTCTCGCCTGATAAGCTTGATTCATCAACTAATAAATTGTAACCCGATATGAATAATCCATCTGCAGGAACTATGTCTCCAATTGATAAATGAACAATATCTCCTACCACTAACTCATAGATTGAAATCTTTTGTCTGTTCCGATCTCTAATGACTTGAATGGTAACATTTTTCTTCTCATTTTCCAAATCTTTAAATTGCAAAGACTGTTTATAGTCACTAACTGATGTGACGAAGACAACTAAGAGAATAGAGAGTGCGATTCCAACTCCATCATACACACCTTTTGGCCAACCGTCAGTGGGGATTCCAACTCCTATTGAAACAAAAGCACATAACAAAAGGATAATGAGAGTCAAGTCTTGCATTGCATCCCAAACGAACATCCAAAATCCTCTTGAGGGCTTCTCAGCAAAGCGGTTAGAACCAAAGACATTTTGTCTACGAGGAACATCACTAGAACGAACACCGTCTTCCAGTGACACATTAACTGCTTTTGCCAATCCTGCTACTCCTCCACTAAGTTCTAAGCCTTTGCTATTATGTGATCGGCATATGGATGCTAAGTCGTCGGGTTCAATAGCAAAACCCGATTCCTTGACCTCCCGGGAGAGCATGGACGAACCACGCTGCCCAGCTGTGAGAGAAGAAGAAAAGAAGTTAAATTCTTTATATTTGTGTATTTAAAATAAGACTGATACAAATGACTATAATTGTCAAATTAAAACAAACAAGAAATAACTGAATCTACTCGGAATTAAATGTAAAATACCGTCAATAAACTGCAATGCTGCTTTTTGCACATAGAGAGCTACTCGTACTTTTTCCTGTTCAAGATAGACGCCATTAGCCATGTAGTAGCGGCAGATTGTAAGGATTTTCATGCAACTTTAAGAAAAGTAGGCACGGGGAGAATGGAAATCCCACGCAGGCAATGCATTCGAGAATGGGTAAGGGAATCCTACAGAGGCAAGGCTAATTTGTTTTTGGGATCCTTTCTCAGTGGCTAATTTGTCTTTCTTCCGAGAGTTACAAGGCCTTTATCGCTTCGCTAGTCAACTTTCCTCCCCAACTTTACTCCATCAAAATTTTCGGCACATGCTGTGTGTGTGGCTTGGAAGCTCACTTCGTCGTCTAAGCAAGATCGTGTTGAGACCTTATTTAATAGCTTAAAAGCTATTGACATTGTGGGGCACCAGTATGAATTGGTGATCCGTGATGGTGTCTTTCTATGTCTCTTGTTTTATAGATATTGCCGAGTAGTATCTACTCCTGCGCTTTGGGACTTCAAGCAGTATTGGATTTGGTGGCGTTACTGTTGGTTCGATATGGGATTCAAGCTTTTGTTGGTGCTCGAAATGCTAACCGTTGTGTTTGTTGGTTTGTTTGTTTGTTTTTTTTTTTTTGGTTTCATTTATAATGTGTCATTTCCTTGTTTTAGTAATGGGCCAACCTTTTGTTTTAGTTTATTTGAGTTTGCTCAAATTAGCCGGCCTTTTATGTGTAATCTTTTTATTTAGTTTGAATGAAATTGTCTTTTAATTAAAAAAAGTAAAGGCAGAATTTTGGGTGGGGACAGCTACAAAAATAGCTCAGAGAATGAGGCCCGAAGCCCCCCGGAGAAACTAAGAAAGGCTGGATAGAGTTAAAAGCTATATTTTTGTAGTGTTTATTTTGTCGTATGGACTTTATACTGAATTTTATTAAATTTAGGATAATAGGTAATGATTATCGTATAATTATTTAATGGCATTCAATTTAGTCTCATTTTTTATTTAATTCATGACCTATTTTAATACAAGAATTGTTCTTAAATAAATTATTAAATTATTATTTATAATTTAGTTACATTAAAAAAATATTTAGTACATAATTATTGTTTTGAGTATTTTTTATCAAATAATTTTTTAATTTGTTAAAATCAAAATTTTAACATTTTTCTCCCACCTCTAGTGACCGCCATCAATGTTTTTTTTTTTTCTTCTGTCGTATATTTGGTGTAGGATTATTTTAATAGAATTATTTTGTCTAATACTACCTCTAGTTCTAGCTAAATATAAGAGTTAATTTGACTTTTAATTTGGTCCTACATACTACCTCCGGTCCTAATTATAAGAGCTAGTCAACTAATTTGAAGAGATTAAGGAAATAAGTTAAGTTAGTTATTTGTGATAAATAGGTATTGTCTTTCTTAAAATATTCTTACTAATCAAGTTTATTGGTTAGAGCTACTATTATTAGAGAGACTAACTTAAAACAAATACATAAATATGAGAGACAAAGTGGATTGGAGTCTTATAATTAGGATCAAATAAGTCAAATAATGTTTTATATTAAGAACCAGAAATAGTATAAGATTTCAATCCACTTTGTCTCTCATATTTATCCATTTCTTCTAAAATAATCCTTGTAGTTGTATGTATTAAATATTTCATCAACTGATAATTTTTGTTAATACACATGATTAGCAAGAATATTATAAGAAAAAGAATAAATATTTATTACAAATAACTAATTTAATAATTTTTTTTAATCTATTCAAATTAATCAACTAGCTTTTATATTAAACATTGAAAATAATAATTCATTGCTAATGACATTGATCTTCACGATCGGGGACCGGAGAAGCACTACATCCCCCCCCCCCCCACACAAAAAAAAGGATAATCATGAAAGAATAGAATGACCTCGAGTAAGGGGAAATACCACGAATATACACCATTGCCTTTCAAGCATGCAAAGATGAAACCTTTGATCATAGTTACGTGGGCTACCTAAAACATATAGGTGCGTAAACTTTACAATAATACTCGGCAAGTGCCTAGCCAACTAATTAAAAAATGGTAAAAAGGGACGCGGCCACTTTAATCCATTAGAGATCATAAACCCTATTACCTTTTGGCACAGTTAATTCATTGGCACTCTGACAAGTCATTTGATTAAAGCAATATCAGTGAAAACCAATCCTATACAATCATTCAGTTGTGACTACACCTATATCTTATAATTACACTCCTGAACCCTTTTCTTCCTAGTTATCATGTCTATCATATGCAGTTAATCCTGTGAAGTCACCAGGGGTGTCCAAACTTGAAATCAGCTTTCCTTGGGACACAAGAAACAATACATGTATAGATCGTTTAATCTGTAGATCTGTTTATACCTAAGAAATAGCTGGAGTTCACCAATATTGGTCCATCTCGGAGCCAGGAAAGAAAACAAAAAATATAATATATGCACATATATACATGTAGAACGGACTAGAAGTCATTTCAAATGAAGTAATAAGACTTATAGATTTAGGGAGTGTTTGGATAGAAACGAAACCATAATTTTAAAAGTAATTTTACAGTATACGAAGTAAATATATGAAGGAGTTTGCCTTGATTTGTGAAAAAGTATTTTTGAGAAGTATTTTTACAGCTTAATCAACTTTAACTAATTAATTAAAAAATTCCACAAGAGGAAATAAGCTGTCCACCATCAAACTAGCGATACGTCACCTAAGACTTTCGAAACATTTGGAAAAAGCGATTATACAGAAGCAATGGTCATATGATGGAGCATTTGTGAAACAGAAGTTCAATTTGGTTTGGTAAATTTCAGTATGGATCGAGGACTCAAGTATTCAAAGCTTATGATGTGAAATCAATTCTACGTACACATATGAAGAAATATATTCATGCAGGACAGTACGTTTATTTCGGCATCAAATAAGAAAATTCAATTGTATAAAAAAAAAATTCAAGGAACAATCACCCCTCTTTAGCATTGAAAAGTCCATATATAGAATAATACTAGTACTCTTTTGTCGTAATTAAATGGTTTACTTGGTTTTTTTTCCCTTTCTTTGACACATCTTAAATGCTACGGAAAATGATGAGAATGGCAGGTGGCAAGGATTACCAGAAATGCAGAAATTCCGAGAAAAGTCGATGGATACTGTGTGAAAGTGAACTGCATAAGCCAATGACAATCTAATCGCGCTAACAATTTGACTTTGCTTCTGTTATTCTTGCGGTTTAATAAGCGCACAATCTGTGCCGCAGCAATTTTCCATCTCTATTTCTTTGACTAGAAAATTTCGAAAATGAACAGGAAGGTTCATCTCATAACGAAGACATCCAGAGATCATAACCAGACACTTCAGGTTTATCATTCTAATTGTGGAAATGCCGATCATAACATCCAAACTAATCACTAACTCAGTGCATGTAATCGAGAACAGAGCAATCCGTTTCAATTCGGGAAAAAATCATGGACCAAAAAAAAAAAGCCAAATCTATTTCGTTTTATTTCCAAACAGACATAAACCACGTTGATAAATCAGTTTCTATAAAACGAAGAGAAAGAAAAAGATCCAAATGGAAACACAGTTTCTGCAAGAGCTGAAAAAAGATAAGAGAGAACAGAGTAGTCTCAAACCTGGAGTTTCTTGCGCTTCTTCTCAGCCTCGGCGCGCTTAGCGAGGTCAGCGACCATGCGAAAGCGGCGACGAGGATTCTTGACGATGGAGACGGCGGATCTCCAGCGGCGGAGGTTGGCCTCCGAGGGCCGCTTGGGCGACACGTCGAAGTTCTCTCGGAGGTACTGCTCCATATTGTTGCGGCACACTCAATGCGAATGCGAGATTATGCTTCCTGGATCCAGTGAGAGGGGAACTCAAGGCGATGAATCTGTTGGAGAATACCAGACTGGAACTAGAAATGGTTTTTGAAAGAAAGGTTCAAACATGACCGGATTTGGCGCGAATCAAAAGAGATCCATTAGCTTCTTCTTTATAGGCCAAGTGCTAACTGCATTGCGTGTTTAGCCAATGCTCTCTTCTCGCTTCTTCCCTTTTTTTCCCTTTTCTTTTTTAATTAAATACTTATTTTGAATGTCCGGTTTTTTTAAATACTGCCTCTGGTCTTAATTATAAGAGCTAGTTGATTAATTTGAGAAGATTAAGGAAGGAAGTTAAGTTAGTTATTATAATAAATAAACGTTGTCTTTCCTGAAATATCCTTGCTAACTAAGTGTATTGATTAGAACTACTATTGTTAAAAGGACTATCTTAGAAAAAAAATGCATAAATATGAGAGACAAAATGGATTGGGATCTCATATTTAGGACCAAAATAAAAGTCAAACAAGGTGTTATATTAAAAACTTGAGTAGTATAATATTTATATGATCAATATCAGTCACGCAAATCAATTGGCTCTGAAATTTCTACCCCTTGTAAATTGTAATGGACAAATTCTTATGTGTAAATTTCTAGGAATTTTCGTTTTTAGCAAAACATTTATTATTATTATTATTATTATTATTTATTATTAACAAGTCTCATTCTACTCTATCTTTTTTTTTGGTTAAGCACAGGTATCTTTTTATTAAAAGTAATCTCATTCGAGGTACTGTCGGGTATTAAATATGGATACCTCTTCTAACAGGAATTCAAAGCTTAGTTTATCACATTATGAAGGACTAGTCCTTTCTGTTAAATCCAACTCCTGGTGGTCTCTATCTTCTTATTGTATTACTTTGTTTATAATTACCGTGATATTATGACGTATTGTGAAGTTTGAGAAATGAGTCTAATTAATAATATGGTTTATTAAAATCGTTATATTAAATGTAAATAAAATTTAAATTCTCCACTATTTGAAATTGTTGTGATATTATGGGTTTTTCTTGGTTATGACACTATTATATGACGGTTAAGTTTTGTCAAATATTTAGTTATTCTGCAGAAGTCATGATAATCGCTCTTTCTTCTGAAGGAAAAAAATAATTAGTCTTTTTAAGTATATTTTTTTCAATTTAGGTTCAATCACCAGAATTCTTTTTAATTAGTCAAAATATATATTATTTTGGGGGGAAATATTTAAGTGTCAGTCCTTATTTATGATGTGCTGCGAGGTTGCTTATATTCATCTGAACTGGCAAATAACATGCTGACCTGAGAAAGGGATGAATATGACCTGGGACAGAACGCTGATATGGGCGCCCAGTAAACCACGGAAACATGAGTCGAACCAATTCTATTCTGTTTAATTTTGACCCACTTACAAATAATTCATTAAAGTTTTAAAATTACAAATGAAATCATTTATTTTCACATTATAAGTAATGATACAACATCACTTTCAAAAGAAAATTTTCATTTTCTTCCCCGAATTTCATCATGTCAAATATGAATGGCATCTATTCCCAAAACAAACTTGTACATGTTGCTTGTTGTACAAGGTTTCATGCACAGATTCTATCATCAGTCTAATTTTGACTGGAGGCATTTCGCGAAACAAAACTTTTCTCAAATATTTATTTCGTGCAACACTTAGGTGCCCTTTTTAAGCTAATCCAAAGGGCACTAAAACGGATCAAGAGATATCAAATAAAAAAATCACTGTAGCATTCTACAACTAGTCTCAGAAATTTCTCAGTCCTAGTGACCATAACCAGAATAGTTGCTTGTATATTTATATAGGAAATTTCTCCATCACTTCCGATTAGCTGCAACACTGCAGGAAGGGTTCGTGCTTGGAAGAACACACATTTTAACATTTGCACAACTAGGAAAATATGTCAAAACTACATGCCATACAAAACTCACACGAGATTATGATTCAAGGCTGTTGACCAAGGAGAGAGGGCCTGTAAAAGACATGGCTTTGAGCAATCTGGATCCGGTCACGTGGATCATTCATGGTCTCATCTCTTAATGCTTCAAGAATGGCCTGTGGGGAGATTCCCTGAAGATTCAAAGTCAGCAAAACCACAGAAAACGGCAGTTCCATTCTACAATAGGGATAATTAAATAAAATTACAGCTTTCCATGTGCGGGGCTTGTGTGTTAACTCCAGCCAAAAGATCCATGGAGCGTTTGTATACGTATATTTCTTGGACTAGGCCAGGCTTCTGCTAGAACCCAACAGCCTTAAGCATTGGGCCAAAGCCTACCTTAAGTGAGGAGAATTCAACATGTTTGCTTTGATTTATTAGAGAAAAAGTTGAACTTAATAAATTTTGAAAGTAAAAAAATAGATGTAACAAAGAGAAAATAAAAAGAATGAGAATAAATAAAGACTATAATGCCAAATTGAGGGAGTGAGAAAACTTTTCGGGTCAGCCCAAGCTTGAGTTTGGCCAAAAGCGTATAAATCTAATAAGATGATGAGCTTGAATTTTTAAGCCCACAACCCACCAAATGCTCGGCCCTCGCCTCGTTCTGCTATGTTAAACTAAGCATATCCTCAGTCCAAAAGAAAGAAAGAAAGAAAGAAAGAGGGGGGGGGGGGGAACTAAGCATATCCATGCCAAGCAACTCTAAATCACAGCAAGCCGAATCCCATGATCCATCATTTTTTATTTTCAGGTTTAAAAGAAGAAAAAGTAAGAGGGCGGGTAGCAAAGTTTATTACCTTATTATGAGTATTTTATGTAACATCTTCAAGATGGGGCAAAGCTCCACTGGAGCAACATGCTTATTTTCTTCAGGATTTAGGACATTTAAGCTGGACTGACTAAGTAGCTCATAAAATGCTTTAACTGCAGATACTCCCTACAACATGAAAAGCGGAATCATTATTTACAAGCTGCAACAGTAGAACCTTAAGATGGTTTTTACATGTGAGCACCTTATGTAGGAGGGTTAAGTGGTAATTCAACGAGCAACCCTTTAAACCAAAGGGAGATAAATTGATTTTGAACTAAAGCAAATGGGGTAGAATGTAATTCACATGAAATTTAAAATTTTCTTTTTTTAATGTGCTCACTCATTATGTAAATATATTTCGTAAGTGTTTGAGAAAACAATTCCACAGACCAAGTACCACCTACAGAATTCCAGTTTCTTTGATTCTTTCTAATCAGACTAAAGATGCATATCAATAAGAAAAATAGAAACAAAGAAATTTGTACCTGAATCATCCCCTTGCCCTTGATGCTATCACCCATTTCAAGGCTCAATTCCCCTTCGGCCAGCTTTTGTCCATACCAAGCATTACGACCTTTCAACAAGGTTACATATGTATCGGCCAACAGAGGTCCTGCAAGTCTCTCTGGTTCTTCAGCTAGTAGGTGAGTGATAAAAATCATCTCTGATGTGCAGTGAGCAAAGTACACTGATTTGCTGGTGGCACTTTCCTTTGTTAAAGCAGCTACCATTCCTGTCTCATTGAAATTTATGCACATATATTACAAAATTTAAAATTATTTTTTAAAAAAGAAAGCATTTTTGCGGTGTACCATCCAAAGACAACATACAGAACAATCTCCAATGTGAAAAGCACATATTGACCAATCAACTGACAATGAGACAATGTCATATGGTGCCAAATGGTTATATATGTAATCTTAATTACAGGACAACAATTATCTAACAAAAAAAGGATTTCTTTCAGGAACTTCAATTAGAGAAACAGAGTAACACCTTCTGTATGTTTCTAAATGAAAAATCGATTTCCCACTAGTCTTGAGATCTTTATAGATCAATATGTACATAACTAGATTTTCTCAGTTCTAATCAACACAACTATTATAGTGTAGCCAATTTCTAACAGTAGGTATTAAGATTACATCGTTAGTTTATAACTAATAAAGAGATAGAGCTTGTGTTGAAAAAGTCACGTCCCAGATGCATAATACATATAAATTCTATGAAGGAGAGAGAGAAAGAGATGTCATTACAATTGACTAGTAGCTACTTGTATAGTATTACTTTTATTCTTACAATTGCACGTGTGTTAGACATGCATCAGTAGTGCATTGTGACAGAGCCAGCGACTGATGTGCCAGAAAACATGCGTGCTCATGATTCATAGTCGGTAGGGATGTTAAGAATACTTGATGACTTGCATTTCATTCCCCATTTTTCTCTCCCTTCTTTCAATTTCTTTTATTATTCCTTTTTTTCTGTTTTTTTAATGGCAAGATTCCCACATCTCTTTTCACTAGAACAAAATAATGACAATTTCAATACAGAAAACAATAAGAGCAACAGCATGGCAAAGATCTAGAATGGCTATTATCTATGCCATGCTTCAACAAATATGCATTGACTGGCTTCTCTCACGTAGTTTCTGAATAATGCAACTAAGAAAATAATCTAAACTTTACCAGCTCCAATAGCATAGACATTCTTCAGTCCACCCATAACTTCATGAGTAACAAGATCACCATTATCCCACACAACAAAGTGGGGCTGCCTCAAAAACTTTGCCAATGGCTTCCGCCATTTTTCTGCTCCACATATCCGAGCATTTGCATATTCCTTATTGTAAATCTCTGAAGCAATGTTAGGTCCTCCGAGATAAAGAATGTTCTCCATGGGAACTCCAGCTGCAAAGCATGATGTCGGTCAGTGAAGGGAATGGAAACTTAAACATATAGCGTGAGGGCATGTATGCCATTATCTTGCGATAGGAAAGTACATCATGATTCATGCACCCAAATGGGGAGAACTTCATTTATGTTTATGCTTTTGTTTTCTTTTCCTGAAAAAAAAAAACTAAATTATTAATGTAAGATTCGATAGTATGAGCTTGTACTGATGCCAAACATATTAAAACAAATGTGAAACAGAAGTCATATATATGGCATCAGCAATAAATATTACACACTTGGCGTGCTTCTGATTATTAAACTAAGATATTCACACATACCAAGTTCTTCCCTATTTTATCATTACCTCGACATTCACACATTGCATTAATGCTCCATATTAAAAAATAGGCCAATTAGTCCATAAAAGAATTAAAATAGATATAAACTAGCAGAAGTTCTATAAAGCAAAGCAACATGGCAAATAAGTATGCCAAAGATAGCCCCATACTGTATTTTGACAGCTAAATTAAGCTTGAACAATCATTTCAATCTCTACGATATACTAGAATTATGTTTCAAGGAACTAAAGCACAGCATCAAAGTACGCCAAAGATAAGCATGCTTCAGAAAAGCTTGTACACTCAAACACACAGAAACAGATGCCATCAGGATCTTAAATTTCAGCGAATAATCATGAGGAACTGTCTCTTGTGAGCAAATGGAGAGATTTTTTTCCCTGGGACAAAAAGAGGCAAGAAGAGGAAAAGACATCGAGCTAAAAGTATTCATCATCTAGCTTGTACAATCAAAATTACTAATGGATGGAGAGATGAGATTTTACCACAAGCGATTGTAGGATTTCAAATCCTTCCAAGTTGGCACCCACCAGCAAAAGGAAAGTTTACCGGAATTAGTCTACTATTTTCATTTGGATATTTTTATCATGCTCATCGGAACACCATTCCAATCAACCCAGCTACTAGTAAAGTCCAGCTTTCCAGTAAATGGGATGTGACCAGCAATTTTCCGACTTTGTCGAGGAAAATTCATTGCCAAATGAGGAAGATAAAAAGGAATGAAAAAAATAAACCAAAACCATTTAATGAGTGTAGGGACTGCAACAGGTCTGGAGGCTCCTACTTCATAAATGAAATGAAAATTCAGGTTGTTTGCAATGAAGAAGAAACCTACAGCAGCAGCAGCAAAAGTTGTTCTCAAACAACTTAAAGAAGGCCGATAATGAACATGGTTAAACCATGTCCTATCAACTATGTTTTAGGCCTAATTGGTTATGATATGAGGTTATCACTAGTTGAATTCTTAATGAGAACCTTTTCAATGATTTGTTTTCAATAACATGTCTTAGCTGTGTACCCTCAGGCACAGAAAAATTACAGAAAATTGTCATCATATAAGGGATGATAATAGTTAGTCACGTCCCCATTAACAGGCATAGCTTTTGTGGTTTTGGTAATATATTATAGTAACACATGCGCGCGCGCACGAGAGAGAGAAGCCATAAAAAAGGTCACAAAATGACACTGGTAGAGGGCCAACTTAGCAGCAAAGATGCATTCAAAGGCACCGGAGAAAATAAATACAGCATAAGCGGAAACCTTAGAGGGCAGATCACTCTATGAACATATACCCTTACCCCAAGTGCATGCTGAAATGAATGTTCATGAAACTTACTTGCTCGATTAATCATGAGAGTGGGAGTTATGATTCGTGGCTCAAGACCCAATTCAGCCTCTACACCTTTTGCCAAGGAAATGATGACCGGAGCTGAGATCCTCTCTTTCCAATATTTACTAATTTCTTCAAATACCTCACGTGTTTCTGTCGATGGTAAACCATTAATCACAATATCAGCATCCCACACAGCCTCCTGCAAGTTTGTCACAACCTTCAGAGGACATAGAGGGGTATCAATCATATTCAAACAAAACCCATCTTTCAGAATCTCATCTGCATGAAGTGTTCGATCACCTAATCTTGCCTCAACATATTTCAGATATGCACACCGCCTAATTAGCCTCCTCAAGACATCCTCCCTTGAATTAATCACCTCAAACAAATGCTCAGCTGTGGCTCTGTCAACAGTTCTCCCGGGTCTTCTCCATATCCGTATGTGAACCTTTTCTCTTAAACTCCCGTAAGCCTCCTGCAACATAGCAGTAAATACACTACCCCAAGCACCAGCTCCAACTCCTACAATTCTCAAGGGATCACCCTCCACTTTGCACATAAGCCGACGAAGCTCATCGACCTTCTCTTCCAAACCCCCTTTCCATTTTTAACAGAACCATTGGGATATACATTTTGGTTCATATCTCCGGTGCTTCCAACCATCGTTCCAAACGACACTCTAAACGCCCAACGTTTAGATGAAAAATGCTGAGAGATATTAGCTAACAATCTAGAATACACTGGAATCTTATCGGTAATTATCATCCAAGCTGTAGCGTTTTTATACCAATTTCACACGAAAGCATCCATAAATCTCTTGAACACCAGAATGATATCGCACTGGGGGTAGGTCTTCTGTGTTCCAACTAAAACAAACAACCCCTTTCAATTGCATCACAAAGAAAATACAGAATAAGATACGAAGAATCAGTTTCAGGAATTTTCAACAATTCCAATTGGGTTTCTTAATGGTTATAAGGTCTACCAACATGCAGAAACAAAAGCCCAAAAAACAAAACCACTAAACTCAAATCCACAAGTTCGGTGATCTAAACCCAACAAAACAGTCAAAACAGAATGATTGGCGGAACAAACAATGTATGTCGGCAGATCATCCAACGCGGCAAGTTGAACTTTTCAGCCGCATAGGAAGCTTCCTTCTGTTTCAAGCATTTCCAAGCAGGGATCCATTCACTGAAAAATTCCCCATATAAGAAACCAATCACTGCAAATTTCCAGCGAAGAGAAACCAGCTTTTCCCAAATGGGGGGTGAAAAGTAGGGATTTAAATATTGCTGGCAAATGCGTGTAAGATAAAAGAGAAAGCAACGCAGGGTTTGAAAACGCTTTCGTAGAAAGCTCGTTCGTCTGTCGTCACCCTCGGAGGGCCACGCCCAGTGATGATTGCTCTGTAGGCTGTACCTCCGTGTCGCCTTGCTCAAGCGCCGTCACCGGTTGCTGACGTCATTACTTTCATGATTATCATCATCCATGTCAAATCTCAAATGTCAAGGCCATTGCGGATTTGCTGGATAAAAACGGGGAACAATGAATAATCTGAATTTCTGGAAATTACAATTTGTTAATTACTAACCCTTCCAATCCTAATTTAAATAGATTAAAAAAAATTAAATTAATTATTTATAATAAATAAGTGTTATTTTTTTCTAAAATATCTTTACTATTATTATTAGAAAGACTACTTTAAAAAAATAAATAAATATAAGAGAAAAAATAGATTAAGATCTTATATATAAAATCATAATAAAAATTAAACAAGAAAGTAGTACAATCTTAAGTGTACTAAAAGTTCCAATTTAGAAATATTAAAACTTTCAACTTGAATATCATTCATGACACAACTCTGAGGGAGCATGACTAGGTTGGAGTTGGAACTTTGAATCTCCATAGTATTGTCTTAATCTGGTGATATGTCCTTGAGGTGATAAGAATATTTGATTCAAAGTTCATTGCATATTCTTGTGGTACAAAGTAATTAGCAATGACTATACTTGTCCCTTCATTTAATAATTAATGGAGAGGCGTAATTATTTTGGAGATAAATATAAAATTTTGATTCATTTTGTTATCTAAATTTACAATTTTTCCCTCTATATGTTAAGAAATTTTTTTTATCAAGAAAGAATTTTTCCAATAAAAATGATTTAAATGAGTATTTTAGATAAACCTATATTCATTTTATTATAAATAATTAATTTAATTAATTTTGTTGGTAAAAAATATCTCTTACATTTAGTATAAGAGAAAAATGCTAATGCTAATGTTACTAAATGTTGATTATATTCCATGTCCTGCTAGTAATGTGTATAATCCACCTAGGTTAACATTTGAATCCTAAAGTATCTACTTTTAAGAAACAAAACATAATGCCGAAACAAGAAGTTATGCCTGAGATAAATGAGAGACACAATCAAGGCAAGAATTTGTATATCTTACATTTTGTAGCCTAGAGGAGCCAGATTTGCCCTATTTTATTAGGACAAGCTTTTACTATACCCATGCAAGGCACGAGAGATTATACTTTAATGCTTATAAAATCTTAAACAAGTACTCCTCCGGTCCTTATTATAAGACCCAATTTGACTTTTTATTTGGTCCTAATTATAAGACCCCAATCTATTTTGTCTCTTATATTTATGCATTTTTTTCCAAGATAATCCTTCTAATAATGATAGTTTTAGCCAATATGCTTAATTAGTAAGGATATTTTAGGAATGACAACACTTATTTATTATAAATAACCAACTTAACTTACTTCTTTAATCTCCTTAAATAAGTCAATTGGGTCTTATAATTAGGACCGGATGAGTACATTGCATTGTTTAGAATAGAATTACAAGGTTGGAGTTTCAGTTTCCTCATAGCGAGTGGTTTTATGTCAAAATGCTTGGGATTCCGACACAGATTGAAAAGGAGGTTGTCGGGCTAAGGGTAATGAAGAAGAATGTACTGATTGGTAATGTGGAGGAATGAAACTTGAAGCTAGAGAGATCAACAACTCGAGATTGTCGGCACTGAAGGGGTGGGTGGATGATCGTAGATTTGAAAGTATTTCTTAAGCTAATTGGTCCTGGTTGATCCTAATAAATGCAGTGGCTTTGGATTGGGTTTGGGATAGCTTTGGTGGTGTTGGTCAGAGTTTCAGGGGGTTGTTTTGTTGCCCTTATTGATGTTGGCGCTTCCCTATATGTGACAATAGATGTGTGGGGAATGTGTCCCTGCTTTCTTCGCAGCAAAATTGGGGATTCAAATGGATAGAATTGACGTGTCTGTGACCACCCTAATTTTATTCGGGTTTCACAAAAATATTAAATATTAAATGTAAATAAAATAACTGAGAAGAAATAAAAGAATAATAAAACATTAATATTCTCTTTGATTCTTTCTTGAAAGTTAAGTTTGAAAAATTCACCATGTGACAAATTAAAAAAAGAAAAATTAAGTAAGAATATCTCTCTTACAATAAATAGCAATAAAATAAAAGATAAAAATTAAAAGCCAATTAACCTCCAAACTAGAAAATACGGGGTGAAGTCTTTAAAAAAAAAACAAAAGTCAAAAATACAAATCAAAATTTCTCATTTAAGATGATTGACTTCTCAATTTAGAAATATCTTTTGGAGTCATAATTGTAAAAATTTTAAAAAACAAAAATAAAAAATCATTTGGTGCTTAAATATGAAGTTTTATTATGAGTCATAATTGAAAAAAATTTAAAAAAAAAAAGAAAATCCTGGGTGGAACCTATAGATAGGAGAGTAAGAGTTAGAGGAAAAGAAAATTTTTCAGTGAAAAAAGAGGCAATTTAGAAAGCTTTTCTATCATGACAATGACTTGGGTTGAAGAAAGAGAGAGGAGGCCTAACTAGAGGAAAGTTCATTATCCATCTTCTTCTTTCTTCTACCCAAAAAAAGTCTATGCTCTTATGGTTATTATCACATTTGTGAGCTTGAACGTTGATGGCTAAGGGGTTGAATTAAATGTGATTTGAGTTAATTCTCACTACCCCCTTCTCTTTGATTTGTTTGAAATATGCTTTTATCTATTAACCCCCATATGTACTCCTTTTGATACTTACTTTCTTCCTTTTTTGTTTTTATTTTATGTTATTTATTTTATTTTTGTCCATATCATTTTGCTAATATATGTATATAGTTTTTTTATTATTGGCTTATTATATAATATTTTCTCTTTTTTTAGCTAATTGATAAATGGAGCATCAGGTATGAATTTCCGTTCCTATCTACCTTGTTTAACTTGAATTTCATGATGAATTTATTTTTGGGTGTTTTTTCCTTTTTATTTTTGAAAGCGCTTCCTTTTTTTAAATCTTTATTGTGTGAAGTTTTTAGAACTTCTGCAAATATCTAGATTCATTAGTAAACAGTGTGAGGTTATGTGAGTCTCTGCAAGAATATTAATGTGGCTGCGCAATTTCTTTTTGAAATAAAAAGGGAGAAAACAATTTTGGCCTAATGTTTATAAATGAATACTAAAATAAAATTTTTTTTAAAATATCTTTACATATTTTTCAGAGCTGTGTGAGGTTTTTAGGATTTTCGCAAGTTTGAACAATTATTCTCTTGTGAGGTTATTAGAACCTCCGCATGGAAAGTGATCCAAAGTTTCTTTCAAAAAATATTTTCTAAATAAAAATAAAAATATTGTTTTCATATATTAAAAAATACCAACTCACAAAAAATCATATTTTTTTAATTGAATAAATATCTTCTAAAAAATACTAACCAAGTGACACATATTTTTACCCCTGAACTACGTGGGCTTTGATACCTCTAAAGTGTATGTAGATCCTAAGTTTTTATCTTAGGTCAACTCCACCTTTGTAAACAATTTTTTTTGGTAAATAAATTTTGTTTTTGTTTCTATCTTTATTTTTTTAGGGTAATTACGGTAATTGTTCTCTTGAATGGGGATTGTGGGATGCCTAACATATTTTCCACACACAATTGAACCCTATTCGGTTTTCATAGACCACATTTTTTTTAGGTTTTCAAAATTAATCTTTTAAAATTTTGGTGGCGACTTCTCTTTCTTTTCTTTTTATGGGATAACCAGGATTCAGGCGCGACAGTGACGGTTCTTTGAACACTCATCCCTTGTTTCTAGCATAGTTAAATGTGTTTCTTCTGTTTTTTGGCAGCAACAGCACAATTAGCCCTCTATCTTTGACTGGATCAGAGTTCGTAGTTGAGTTGTTTTTTGAGCTTAAGATTATATTGTTTGGATTTGAATCCTTTTTGTGTTTTGTCTTTTGTTTAGAACTTTTTTTTGTTGATTTTAGTTTATATTAAATAAACCTAATACTTTTGGGAAAAAATTAGAATATAATTACATTTCATATGGCTCATGTAGCTTGAGGGGAACTATTATTAGAGATATATTGATATTGATATTGATAATGTGAATGTTTGTTTAGTGTTATGTCTATATTATAACTAAAGCTATAATTACCGATACAAATGGGCCTAGAGTGGATTTAAGAACTTGATAAAATTACACTTGTATTTAGGTGTGAATTCAAATATGACTTTTGAGGCAACCTGATAAAAGTCAGTAGTTTTGCATTGTTCTTCATATACCAAATGACATAAAGAACAACACAATCTATTTTGCTATTTTGTTGCCCTCATCTCATTTTCTCAGCAAAAAATGCATAATCAATTCATGTTTAGTTGAATCATTTGGCGGCAGCTCTTGTGTGGTAGGTAACACAAGGTTTAACTCTACCCTTATTTTCCTAACAATTGGTAAAAGGACAATTTAGAAAGAGATGGTAACACAGTCAACGTAACTTCGTAAATTATAAATTAGTGCGTGCAATTCTAATTGAAAAAATGGTACACACACATGAAAGTGAACTATACCTTGTGAGGAAAAAAATGAAAAATGAAATTTTCCTTTTTTCCCCAACAGTCGAAATTTTAATTATTAATAATGAGCTTATTTGGATTGACATATAAGTAGCTTTTTAAACCTGATTTATAGAATACGAGACAAGTATGTGAAGAAAGTTTTGTCTCGGCTTATGTAGACTTCACAGGCTTCTTCTCGAGGGGAATCTAGACAGGAAAAAGGGACCCCACGCCAAGCAACCAAAGCAAAAAGAATTTGCATTTTATATACCCAGTAGAATTCAATTTGCAGGCTTTCTTGTCTCCAAAACAATATCACCAAATATATCCCCTGCCTCCAGAACCACATTTCGTTTCATAAAAAAATCAGACTACTATGAAACCAAAGCAAGCAATAATATCTCATTCCTTCGATCAACATGCCGGTCAGTTTTCCAAAAAACTGATTGAACAAATTCAAAAACGAAAGTAGGAGGAAGTTTGCAAAACAAATCAGATCCACAACCAAGAAACCGAGCTACAATTCGAAGAGCATAGTAGAACACTATAGCCAAATCATTCCAAAATCTTTCGATTTACCACAGGTAAAATACTGAAGCCAAAATAAAATTTTTAATGTCACCGGAGAGAGCTTACTTGAGTCGAAAATTTGACCAACCAAGCTCTACACGGCGACCTGACTTGGGCGAACTGAACAACCTCAAATTGGAAACCGAGGATTAAGAGATTGGACAACCCAACGCGACAAATTCAAGCCGAGTACGATCTCACCGGTGTACAAATTCAGAGCAGCGACGGCGAAAGAAGGGGGAAGAGGTGAGCTGATGAAGCTAAGAGACGAGCTGAGTGAAGATCGACGGCAAAATGCAGAGTAGCGACGGCGAAGTCAAGAGCGAAGAGGCGAGTAGAACTAAGAGGCGAGCTGGGTGAAAAGAGGTGAGTAGCAACGGCGAAGTGAAGAGCGACGGCGAAATTTAGAGCAGCTACATGAGAAGAGCGAAGCGGCGAGCAGAGAAAGAGGCGAGCTTCCTCTATGTGAAGGCGTGAGCAGAGCGAAGAGAGAACCCCAGTCCAAAGTGTCAACCAGCGCTACAGAGGGTATTTTTGGGTCAATGCCGTTGCCTTCAATTATTACAGCCAGAAGCGACAAATTCTTGCTTCTGATGAAACCATGGTTTCACCAGTGGAAACCATGGTTTCAACCTGGACCACGATTTCACCAAAATGCCTGCCTGTTTGGATGATTTTATGTGCAAATCATGGTTTAAGCTTCCAAACCATAGTTTGCTTTGTCATCCAATCCAAACAGGGCCTTATTTAAAAATCTGTTCGAAACGGGGTTACAAACAAGCCCAATATTGTATGGGCACGAGTAGTTTTGTCAGATTTTTAAGAGGGACACGTATGAATATCTCAATCATTGAGACCTGATGACACAACTTTCATTGTTATGCACTAAAAGTTCAAGTCGAAGTATTTTGATCTCTCAAGCGCTTTCTTTCCTACTCTTCAATCTCTAAGCTTGCATTGAGCTGCAGCAGCTTCAGCAATATTTGCCCAAGACTTTATATGAAGAAGCGATCGGCAAGATTCTTTTTGGCGGTCAGAATTCAGAAGTTTTTATGGGACTATGGAGAGCTGTGGCTGTTGCGGCGAATTTCCTTCCCACGTATGGTCATTCCTTCCCTTCCTTTTCTCTTCTTTGCAATGAACTTTTCTTTAGTTTGGCTCTTTTCGCCTCTGGGCATTCATAATCCTGCTTGCCTATGCTGCTTTGGATGGGGCGAAAATGGCTTTGAGATTGTTAGGAACGAAGCTGTTTAAAAATGTGATGTAATGATATCATTAGTAAGAATAGAGTTGCGCGCATGACGGCATCATTTTTTCATTTGCTTGTTGAGTAGTGTAGACTGCAGAACCGAAGAAGAACACTTTAAGAGAATACTCTTAAAAAACCACAAATAGCTATCTGACTTTTATATTCTGATTATGGGTTAAAAGAACCCTAAGCGAAAAATGCTAAGCAATTTCTAAGCTCAAAAGCCCATTCAAACTCTAAAATTGGAACCTGACGAAATAAAAACAACTTAGTAACGAAATCAAATTGACGACTTATTTAAGAGACATTCGCATCAAAGATGGAGTTAGACTATTGGTTATAACGGCATGGGGTTTGTGAACTGAAAATTGGCCTGTGCTTTTCACTCAACTATCATTCTTTGGGATCAAATAATGGTTCCTAATAGTGTCATGTTGCATGAAGAAAAACGTTTCCTTTTTGCCCTTTGTAAGTTGTTTGTTTATACTTGGAATTCATATCCATGATGTTATTAGAAGAAAAGTAGTATCTTTTTATTTATATTTGGAATCCTTTATCTGCCTCCTATTACCTATTGCTTTGTATATCTTAGCTGATGGAAGGCTTTATGTATCGTGTGTAAAAGTGTATCAAAATAGACTGATCTGACGCATACATTTACTGATAGATGCAAATTGTATGTCCATAGTCAAAATTTATTTATTTATTTATCTAATTAACCATCATTATCATCATCATCTTTTACTAGAAGAATCTGCATGCAATGTTGGTTCTGCTTTAGGGGTTCTATTCAAACCCATATCATGAAACCATACTTATTCTTCTTGCTTTCATATTTACTTATATTTAATCAGATAATTACCAGTTATGTTCTACACAGCTTTCTGGCTAGTACCTTAAATAATGTGTTCTTCATTGCAAAAGCTTTTATAGTCTGGAGTAATCTATGTTACCCCTTAATTTGCATATGCCGCTAATAAGCTTAATCTTTCAGTGAATGATATCAGCCAACTGACCAATAATATTTACTGAAGAGAAATTTGGCGAGGTCATTCCACGGCTTTGTTGACTTCTAGAATTATCAAAACCCAGTAGAAAGGTTTACTTTTAAAGTTTAAGGGTTCAAGGTTGAATGCTACTCTAATGTAACAAGTCAAAGTCAATTTTAGTAGGTAACTATTGCACCACTCCAGTAATTTGCTCTCCACTCTAGTTCAAAGTGTATTTGTCAGTATAGGGATAACGGAACATACAGTCTCGAATGCATCAACAACATATAGGTTCTGGAAAATTCATGCTTTGTTCAGATAATTTCTTGAAACTGGTAGCACTGCAATACAGCACACTTGACAAGCTTACAACTTAAAACCTCAGTTCTGTGCGAATATGATTGGAATTTGTTAGCAGGATTAACATATAGTCTATTTTGTCATAAAATAATAATAAATAATTTTTAATTGTTAGAAAATATAATAATACTATTCATGGGGTTTCACTTAAAATTTTAAGCTTAGTTGAATGATCCTTAACATAGTATAGTATCAAAATTCATATGAACTTGTGATTATGGGTCTAATTCCTGCCACCCTCCATTCTTTTAGATCTAAGTAAGTTTTTGTACAAGGTATAGTGGGTCTGTGCTTTGTCCACACTTTAAGCAAAAATCGCTTTTGTATGAACGGCATGTGTTTTATATAATCATGATACAATTTTTTATGAGCCTTAACTTTAAAAAAATTTACGCTTTTGAGTTGATGTGATCCTTGACAGTGATAATAACATGCATAACTATTGCATGTGGTAAGCACAAATTATAAGATCAGTTCCTGGTAAAGAATCATAAACTAAATTTTATAAGATCTTAATAGTCAATCATTTGCTGTTGAAGACCTTTAACACCAACCGGCTTGTGCAATATATGGGTGCCATTTCTTTAAGATTGTTGTTATCACTCTCCTCTTGTTTCTCTACCATCTTGGGCTGCTTAAAGCATATTTGACTTTGCCTAACCCCAGCAGATTTTTATGTTATTGTCTTAATGATATGCAAATAAATATTTCAGTTGCTTATACAATGGTATTTGCTTGTGTGTCTCATTGCACTTGCTGGATAATCTTGTGCCAACACGTAACTTGCAAAACCTCATCAAGCCTTTGCATATCTTTAAAATATATAGAATTTCAGTCACTATTTGAGAAGATTCTTCGTTGACAGTTAATCGTTAGTAAAAAATTGTCTGAGCCTCAATGCATTATCAAAAAATTGTAAGTCAATCGCAACAGCTGTTTTTTGTAGACTTTTTCTGCACTTCAATTATTGTTGTCTATGATATTACCTGGCATAAGTCATCTATAAATAGTATCAATTTGAAATGATACAATAGTGATCATTAACCTCTCATGAGATGTTCCCCCCCCCCCCCCAAAAAAAAAAAGTGGAATAGTTCTTGAATGTTTCTTGGGGACGTAGATGGTTCTTTGAATCTGGTCATTGTTTTTGTTTTATGCTGCCATTAGTGTCTCTGCTTTCCAAAAAATTTATAAGATTGTTTTTTCCCTTTTTTTTTTTGGGTACTTTGTGTTGAAAGTTGAGGGTGAGCTATTGTTTCTTTTCATCCCTTTGAGCGTTATTATTATTATTTTTATGGCATAAAATTTCACCATGCTACTCACTGCACACTTTGTTAACATCTGAACAATGATATTCCTATCTATGCATCACGGGAATCTACATACAACGGAACTCTTTTTAGGGCTTCATTGTGGTAATCTTTGCTCTTTGACCATCAGAATATAGAGTGCTTTTGTGCGTTAGATTCTAGTTGTGAATAATTCATCAATGTTGTCCTAGTCAATCTGGCGCTCATTTGTATTTGATTTTAGTTGCCTTGGACAGGAGATGGGCCCCGGTGGTTCTATGTCCTGATCCTCCAGTAGCTGTTGGTAATGCCATCAGCAAAGAAACGCAATAATTAGCAATATCATGATGCAAGAAACCATTTGCTATATTATGTAAATTTATCTTCTTGCATTTTTTTTTCTTTAAAAGAAGCTACAAATTTAGTATTCTTGTAGATGAGATAATGCCACTCAACGGATAAAAACCACTTGTGTTTTCATATAACTTCATTGGAGTAGACAAGTGAGAGATGATAGAACTTCATAACTTCCATAAATTATATGTGTTTTATTTAATTTCAACATAATCTACTTGCATATCTTATCTATCGTAGTCCCCTTTTTAGTATGACAGCCACCTATCTGTAATGTTTGTCGAGTGATTTCAAATCAGAAGGAATCATCTGAAGGGATGCATTCTGGTCTCACCCCATGTGAAAGTTGGTGCTGTACTTTACTATGTGCTTGTTGAGAGGTATTTTGAGCAGAATCTGGAAGCGAGTCTTCAGAATCAAAGTGTGATAGAGTAGCAAATGTGGTCATGTGTGTGTTGCCATATTCATTAAGTGATATGTATGGCACTGATTGATGGAAATGGTCTAGAAGCTACTGTAACACCTTCTCCCCCTCTATTTCTATTGCGAAAGCTGGAATCTCTTGGACAGTAGCATATTGCTGCTCTTTCAGTTTCCTTTGGGTGTTGATGTTTTTTGTGTGAATGGTGATACTGTCCAAATATAAAGTAATAACAAAAGAAGGATAAGATATACCCCACTGAAAGTAAAATATTTCCCTGGACTTCTATGGCATGAACGTGAACAGCTTGATAGTTAACCTAAAATTGAGAAAGTAAATGAGCTATTGGCAGTTGAAACTTTTGGCCCTTTATTTTACTTGAAAAACCATATACAATTTTCCACGTCTTCCAATGTATCTTTGTTAATATGACTTTGGAAACTTTCTCTCAAGTCTTCTCTTCTCACCATGAAAATCAGAAAGTCAGATTATAGCTAGTCAATGTGTTTGTATTTTTTTACTTTCTAAAATTATTATAAATATAAAGCATAAACATAAATTTCCCAATAACAACAGCAGTAGCAACAAGATTTATCCCACCTACTGGAGTGGCTATATGGATCACATTATTCTATCAAATAAACATGCATATCCAAACTTAGAAGTTTTTATAACTGCTCTAAACCATTCTTACCTTTTACAAAGTTATATCTATGAACTTAGTAACATAAAGATGTTGCATAAAAAGATAAAAAGTATGTGAGAAGATTAGCGAAACTAAAAATTGAAAAAAGACTTGCAGTTGCTGAGCTGTGTGCAGCGTGAAAAATTTGTCTTCAATGTTCTTGTTCTGGAAAAAAATATATTATGGATATAATAAAGGTAGAAAACAAGAAAGATTTGTTACTATTATCCCATTTTATTTGGTTACTTTCTGTTGGAAAGTAAATTATGGTTCTATTATTTCATCCGTGCTACAGTTGTCAAAGTTCCCCAATTTCTTTTTTTGAATTTTCTGCAACTTTTGTGTAAGCCACTTTTGCCACATTTGTCCCAGTGATAAGTTGACAGGTATTATTGTTATATTGTTCTAATGCATTGTCACTATAAGGCGGTTATGAATTGCAGTAGGTAAATAGACTGATATCATTTCACCATTTTAATGGAGAGTTGTATAATTTTATAGTACGTTAATTATCTCTGTTATCTGCTGACGTGTTATAAGATAGATTTTTTTTACCTGATTGATGTAGATATTCCCATATACATATTGGGTTCTGTTTCTTGCTCTTAACTTACTCCATTGAATAATATACAAGGGCAGATATGTATACAAACTTAATATTTACATTCAGTCTAGTGATGATAATGTCTATGGATGCTTTGGCAATCTAATAATTCATGTCTGAAATATTTGATCCCTTCTGTTGACCAAATATTGACCAGACCTTTAACTCTTAGCTAATGACATATTTCGAATATGGTATAAGGGCCTCTTCTTTATCATATTTAATAAAATGTGGCTGTCGTCATGAGAATGCTGTTGCTTTCTGAAATATTCGCTGGCCAGGAGCAAGTATTGCCAATGGGTCAAAAACAGATTTTCTCTTCAGAAAAAGCTCCCACTTGGGACCAAAGTGGTCCCTCCATTCTTCTTGTGTAGTGTAGTGGGGAAGATATTGTTTTACCCCAGTGAGGGTTTTTTCACAGTATTCTAAAATTCTTTTATTCTGATTTAAAACGTGTTCTAGGCCGTCAGTTCCACTGGAAGAGGGGACTGCAGAGGTGAGAAAAGCTACCAGGTAGAAAATATCTTCCTCTGGAATGACGACGGAAGTTCTATTGTCCCACCTGTAAGCAACGTCAAATGTTAATACCATGTTAAAGCTAAAAGATGGGCATAGATAACCTGTATTATGAAACATTTACTTTGATGTATTTACTGGGTAGATGAGGACCGGGCCATTGCTTGTTTCTGTCAGAATATTTCCAAAGACAACTTCTGCAAAGTTGTGTATTTGGCTTCTGGGTATAAAAAGATTGAGCCATGGGTGTGGAACATCCCACAAGCCTTTTGACCGCAATTTGACCTCAGAGACGTGAACTCTGTCTAAGAAATCTACATATGTGACTTCTGTTAGAAAAAGTGTTGATGGGATATAGTTCAAGTGGAACAAATGCTTCTCGACGTCCTGCACAAAAAAGATAAAACAATGAGATAAATAGTAAGGGACAGTGTATCTAGATTTGTTTTTCCAACAAGAAGAAATATTCAATAACTATGCTTGTTCATATATGTTTTATGCAAGGTGGACTATTGCTTGCCTTACCTGATTTGCCTCATCATTGTCGTCTGGGTCGAAGTATTTGGCTAATTCTAGGCAGAAGAGAGTTCTTCCATCTGATTTGAACTTACTGGCTTGAACTGGGTCGTGTGGGTTGAAGGATGATCTCCAGTTGTTTAGCAGACCAGTTCTATTAATTATGACAAATCCTTCAATGTAATCAAATGCGTCTTCTGCAGATATTAATAGCTCTTGGTCTTTCGCAAACGCCTTGAAATCTGCATATAGAACTCTGATCCATTTAACCTGTTCAAAATAGTACTTTCCTGTGATGATTAGTGATACTTTCAAAATTTTAAATTAACACATGAATTTGTTTTTCGTAGTCACTGATGCATTACCATGGTGGGCGCTGGTTCCAATGAAATTCTTGCCCGTGTTATTATGCCGAACTGACCAAGGCCTCCAAGTACACTGTGGAAGAGTTCGCCATTCTGCTCCGTAGAACAGTTTAACACCTCTCCTTTTCCTGCAACCATTCACTCACCTCTTATAATCATCTAAGAGGAAATGTTTCTTTTTTCTTAAAAATAAAATTATTTCCAGTTTATTATTTAAGACTCTCTTATGTCAACGAGATCATGTTATCGAATGTGTAACGAGGAATCTTGTGATTCTATTACTTCAGTTTCAAGTGAATTATTAGTCAGAAGGGACAAAACAGAAACTGCGATACTTCTTTTGGCCCCTCCATTCCTTGGCCCTGATTTTATTTTTAGTTTTAGTACCAAGTTACGAACCTGTTACAATCTCCAGCTGCTGAACATTACTTATCTGGGGACCATGACGAAATGCCTGCCCACTGATTCCAGCGTTGGACAGAGTGCCTCCAACGGTCAGGTGCAGGTAGTCTGTCCATGACTTTGGTGCTAGCCCATATCTTAGGCTTTCATGCAGGATGTTTACCCACAGCTCGCCTCCGGAGACGTCCACATACGGATGATTTCCAGTATATACCTGCATTTCAGGGGTCTTGATAGATTCCATGTTGATCACAACTCCCCCGTGAGCTTGTGCCTGGCCCTGGAGGGAGTGACCATGGCCTCTAGCTGCAATCGTTAGATGTGATCGGGGACCCATCTGCCAGATATGCTTGATAGTGGCTGCAATATCAGAAACTGATTTTGGGTGCAGCACTGCCATCGGATGATGTTCATACCTGTTGCCAAAGTCCCGGGCTGCATGGCTGACATCATCAAAATTTAGATGTCCTTCAAGGGGAAGTGTTCTTAAGGAAGAAGGTATGATGCTGGAAATGCAGAAGTTAAGCCTAATGGCTATACAACTAAGGAACAAGATCATGAAGCCTCTGATGAATAAATTGTTGTGTTCTCTGAAAGAGACGAGTTTTGGGAAACTCATTTTAGAGTTGAAAGTGGAAGGCAGAACAAACAGAAAGAGAAGAGGTGATGGAGAGTGAAGAGTTCAAAGGGTTGGGCCAGAATTTAAAGAAGTTGTGTGGGTGGCTGAGTCCGAGTCAAACCATCTTCAGTTATGGGAATCCGTATGAAGACTGCCTACTAGGTAGAAAGTTTTTATAAGATTTTCTTTTGGCTCGCCTTTTTGGGTTCGTTTGTTTTAAAGGAGACGGCGAGGCTATTTTATACAGGAGCCAAGTTAAAGAAGGAAAGTGACAACAAAGAAAGATTTCACAAATCTTTCTTACTTTACCAAACAGTTGCAACCACAACACCATCTTTCCATCAAGGACAGACGTGTCTCTAACATATGCTCAGTAACCAATTTTAACGATGCCTTTTCCCAATTTAGAAAGAAGTCCATGCTTTCCCCCACAGTGCAGTATTCCTCCTCAGCCTCTAACGACAGGTACGCCATACTTCTCCTCCTATCTACCTGACACACACACACACACACGTATATGTTGTTGCTGTTGAAATCCATGGTTGTCAGAATGTAAACATCGCGAATCCCGCCATTAGATCGGATGAGAAGGACTCTGAGGGTTGGACTCGATTCATTCTTGAGGTGAGGAAGAAATGGAGCTGGTGGGGTCTGTGTTGGACCATAAGGCACGTGAAGTCTTCATTCATGTATGCTTGATTAGGACTCTGGCCCATGATTGAACCCCATGTAGGGACCTTTTGCTTGGGCCATTCATGTAGGGTAAGATAGAAGAGGAAGAAGAAACAATGAGAAAGAATGGAACTGTGAGTGGCAGCTTCAAGGAAAACATGGAAGGACTGATGCTTACATATCTGCTGTGCTGCTGCACTACCACCACTGCACTGCCACTGTTGTTTCAACTCAAAATCCCTACTGTTGGACAACTTTTGAGTGATTCTCTTGTCCTTTCCCTTCTTATTTTATTGGGTTGTCAATTAATTACTTTGGTACTACCATTGACCCTTTTGGAAAATGACAAAACTTAGGTGCTTTTACGGGATTGTTATCTGATTTTTTTTTAATAATTTTATAATAGTCAACAAACTTTTTTTTAACGAAGGAAATCATTTTGTACCATATTGTAACATTCACCCATGTGTCATGGGACTATTTGAGAACTTCTAAAGAAGACTTGGTATTTTAATGAGAAGATGGATAAGATTTATCTCTGCATATATATGTGTGTATGTATTTATAGTAAGCCGTATCATTTATAAGATATGAGTGGTAATCTCCCTAGCTCACCTATATTAGGAACGGCTTATATACAAGAGCAGAAAGAGTATAACTTATTATTATTTTTGAATTAAAAAGGCAGGCACTAACGGTCTGAGGACTGAGATCGAACTCTCACTTATAAGAAGAACTTACCTGTCACTAAATTATAAGATCATTAGTAATATAATTTATTTTTGGCACTTAATGTGATACACAAAGGCCCACATGTTTGATTTGCAATGAGGTGTTTAATTTTAACACGTTGACATGTCATTGGAAATCTTTCTAATCTGTTTCCTTTTTTAATGCAAGCTGCATGCAGTAGCCAATAAGAAATCACCCAATTAATATATACTAATATCCATTAGGGGAAAAAATTCATAAGCTGAATTGATCTACAAAACGACAAGTAAATTTTGGTCACAGACAAATAATTATTTCCATGTCAAGCTTAACAAGAAAAATCCCATTCTGCAGCTTCTTTTAAGGCAGGTATGTCCTTTTCCTCATTCAATGAGAAAAATCAATTTGACGAAAATAATTAATAATATCAATAAATAAAAAAGAGAAAGAACTTTCATTATCACGTGTTAATGAAGTATTGGGTGTCATAGAATAGTTGCAATCTCATGTGGTCCTGAAAGACCTGCCCTGCTCTGTGCAGGAAACACACATCAATGGGCAAATGGCTTGTAGGTTGAAAGGTCTGCCTCGTTGGCTTCATATTCACATTAAAACTTGATCACAATAATTGATGGATTGTGCGGATCCCTCCTCCCCCCTTCTTTTTAATTAAAGCAAGTTGGATTACCAACGGAATTAGGTCTAACGGAAGGAGTTAGTCCTTCACAATATGATGAACTAAGGTTTGCATCCCTATTGGGAGAAGTGCCTACATTTAATACCTGACAGTTCTTTGAATAGAATTGTCTCTAATAAGAAGATACTTATGTTTTAGTAAAAAAAAAAGTTGGATTATTTACACTTTATATATCCCATTCAATTAAACTGAACCGTAGTGTAGGATATTCTATCCATGCCCAACTTCTGGATTCCATAGTCCATTGTCCATACCAATAATAAAATGATTTTTTTTCCAACTGGACTTAATATAAGACATCCCTATCAGATTGGTTAGACATGATTTGAAGATTTTATTATTTTACTTCAAAAAAAAAATATGATGCAAAATACATGAAGTTTTCCATTAATGTTTTTTAGAAGCTAGCCCAAGAAGTTGATTTTTTAGATAATAATTTAGATTTTTAAAAAGTTAAAAATGATAATAGAATACAAATTGTGCACTTCTAATCCAAAATGAGGTGTTGTAGCTTGTTCAAATCTTTTGATTGAATTGATAGAGAAACTGTTAAAGGCAGACGAAAAAAAAGAGAGAATAATTTTTCCTTCAAATTTTGTTGATGAGCAAGTATTATCAAAAGGTTCAAGCTATTTATATTTTTAACAGTCTTGTTATATGTTAAATGAATAATGAGTACTAATTTTTTAGTGTTGATCCAATCCCATTAATAAAAGATTGTATAATATTTTAACAAGTTAACACACACACACACACAATATTCATGAAATTTTTTTCCTTCAAAATCAATAACAAGAGCAATTATTATCATAATTTTTTCCCCCTCATCCTGCTCAAGAACACACGGATGTGATTTATGTCTTCAATTTAAGAGACCACTCAATTACACCTGCAACTTCAAATCTTGTGTGTGATAAAGAGGACAATCAAATTTACAGTCTTTTAATCAAGACAAACACAAATGGGGTCCCTCACAAAATGGCTCAAATACATGCATCCTCTCTTCTGTCCCTTATACACCCAAACCATTATATTCTTCTCAGAATTAATCATTCAAATTAACATTCTTAAACTCATCCACTCTCTCATCTTTTTCTTTTTGTTAATTAACCTTTCTTTTTTAAAGCACTTATTAAACAATTTTATGTAAATAAAGTTAGTTAAAATTAATTTTTCTTGTAAAATCTTGAGATTATTCACAATAAAAGTCTTACTTTATTTTAAGTGTATAATGTGAGAGAAACATCAACATGTGTTGATTTATTTGAAGTTAGAGCTTTTTTTAAAAAAAAATTTATGTCCTTTTAAATAAGGTTTGAGTTCATGTGGAAAAAAAATTATTACTCCCTCCTGTACATGTTACTTCCTTCAGTTTTATTTACAAGATCTCAAAATTTGTATTGCTTTGATCCTTTTTTAATAAGATCCTATTAAAAGTTGTTTGAACTTAAAATGTGTTTGTGTCAATTTTACCCTCATTAATTTTCTATTGTCTTTCCTCATATTGTATTCTCTTTCACTACTTATTTCATTACTAGTATTTCTTTCTCCCAGTTGCTCCCTTGTTAAATAAGAGCATACTTTAAAAAAAATTTAAGTTTTACATATTTATTATTTTTAACTTATTTTAACTATTTTTTTAAATCACTTAATCTTATTAAAAAGATCTTATAAAAAAGATAAGAGGGAAATACTCTATAAGTCACCTCTAGCTATCTCATCAAAATCAAGGAGAAATAGTTGACTCGTGAATTAATTTTGTCCAAAAATAAAGCATTTTTTCAACTTTACTTACGTATAATATAAGAGCATAAGGAAACACTACATAAATTTGGATTAGTGGTTAAATATATAGAAAGTCAAATAGTTTGTCATAATAGTAATAAATGAAAAGTACAAAGAGGGGAAAACATCAGTGCTTTAGGAAGTAATTATGAATGAATATTAATATGTGTGAAAGCTCCTTAACCCTCTTTCTCCTAGTTGCTCCCTTGTTAAATAAGAGCATACTTTAAAAAAATTTTAAGTTTTACATATTTATTATTTTTAACTTATTTTAACTACTTTTTTAAATCACGTAATCTTATTAAAAAGATCTTATAAAAAAGATAAGAGGGAAATACTCTACATTCTACAAGTCACCTCTAGCTATCTCATCAAAATCAAGGAGAAATAGTTGACTCGTGAATTAATTTTGTCCAAAAATAAAACATTTTTTCAACTTTACTTACGTATAATATAAGAGCATAAAGAAACACCACATAAATTTGGATTAGTGGTTAAATATATTGAAAGTCAAATAGTTTGTCATAATAGTAATAAATGAAAAGTACAAAGAGGGGAAAACATCAGTGCTTTAGGAAGTACTCCCTCCGTTCCTTATTATAAGAGACATTTGATACTTATGCCATGTTCCTATATATAAGAGACACTTAAAAGTTGTCTCTACTTTTTTGTGTTGATTTCCTATTTTACCCATATTTATTGTCTCCAACTCACACTCTCTCTCCCTCTCACTTCTCTTTCTTTCAATAATTTAATTATTCTCTCTCATGCTCTCTCTCCTTATTAATGAGGGTATTTTTGGAAAAAAAATTATATTGATTGTTCTTAACTAATTTTAACTGCTTTTTTGATCAACGTAATTCGGTTATTCGTCTCTTATAATAAGGAACGGAGGGAGTAATTATGAATGAATATTAATATTATGTGTGAAAGCTCCTTAACTCTCATAATAATTATGGATTATGGGACCACTTATGTTCACATTATGGACAGCAAAATCGCCTTTTAAGCACTCACTCAATTCTATTATCTCATTTACCCTTCAAGGGGCGGCGTGACGACGAGAGTCCTGTTACGTCATTTGATTTATAAAATAATTATAATAAAATAATACCACATCAATCTCTCCTTTATTTATACATTAAAAATATTCTAGAAATTAGTAAGAAAAATCAAAGCAATCATCAGTAAACGTATAATTGAACATATTGATATAAAAATTATACGTAATTCTTTGTATTCTTTTTATCAGATTTTGTTTTTAAAAAAATTTAATTGGTCATGATTGTTAAAGATTTTTATATAATAAGACAGAATCAAAATGCCACGTATGCCAACAGATTGGGGAGCACAGAATGCCACGTAAGGGGAATCCTCAGCATTGACCATCATGACTATGCTGACTAAAGAACCATACACAGACAAGGGTCGGTACGTAGGACACAAAAATTAATTTTAATTGATTCCTAAAGCAAAAAAAATAATTAATTAATGATCTGATTAGGCCTTTAATTTAATTATCCCACTCTTTTCTTAAAGATAGGGCGTAACACATGTTAGAATTTTAGTGTGTACTATCAACTATCAAACAAAGTCGCATATTGTTCAAGTTAAAAGAACCCAAAAAAAAAAAAAATCTTAGTGCATATATGCTAAGATATGAATTTGAAGTAGTCAAAAAAAAAGTCAAGACAGACAACAATAGTCAATAACCCCAACAATTTTGCAAATCAAACTTAGAATTTTTATAGAAAAAATACCTATATTTAATACTTAATAGTATCTCAATGCAGAAGAAATTTGTCAATTTCCCCCTCCATTCAAGTTAAAGGGTCAACGGAAAAAAAATGAGTTACTAAGGGTCTGTTTGGTATGAGACAAATGGAGGGAAGGGGAAGGGAGGAAAAATTTTAATGAGCTTGTTTTAAATAATTGAAGAAGTGGGGTTAAAATTTTTTGATTAATTTTAATTACTCTTTTATCTTATATTTTCTTTTTATCAAAATTTTACAACCCCACTTTTTAAATTTTTTAAAACAAACTCATTAAAATTTTTCCTCCCCTCCCCTTCCCTCTATTTTCCTCATACTAAACAGACCCTAATAGAGCATCGGTTCTATTAGAACTGTAGAAGGGGTTCAGGCTCCTTAGGTAGAGTTGAGAAAAGGAATGGGCCACCAACAAGTGTTGGTTCCATTAGAAGAGGAGTTCAGATCTGTGTGAGTTATCTTTAAGTAGACTCAACAATACTTAAATTTGTTTTAATTAGATAACCATCCACAAAGAAAAAAAAAGGTTGGGTTCATTACCACAACAATGTACCTAAAATTTACATAAAAAAATTAATGGGTAAAATCAACCAATTAACTGAGTATAACAATTATATATAAGAATTTCAGTTTCATGTAAAAAAATTTGGAAGAATTACAATAGGGTCTAAAAAAAATTACAAAATAAACTCTAAAAATTGTTATTTTCTACTTTAAAACTTATTATTATAAACTACTTAGATGATTATTGATACTTTTTATTAATTATTTTCTTTATTTGGGATCTTATTGTAATTTTCTCAAGAAATTATTTATAAGTTGAGTATACCCTTTCTTTTTTAAGTATTATATTATGGATGCCATCATCCTTAATTAAGAGAGAATTACAATAAGGTTCTAAGGAAGAAAAATAATTGCAAAAAAAAATCAAAAGTTGTTATTTTTTTACTCTGAAACTTGTCATTACAAGTTACTTAAATTGTTATTGAGACTTTTTAGTAATTATTATTTTTTGTTTAAGACCTTATTTTAATTCTTTTTATAATTAATATGTAAGATATAAAGTATTTTTGCCCTTAAAAGAAATAGATATTACATTCAAAATTTTTCCAAGCCTCCTGCCTTCAATTAAAGTAAAAATGCATTCATTTGATCCCTAAATTAATTTTCATAGCCATACTGATTAATTTCAATTCATCATCTCCGCTATTTTGTGCCAATTTAAAATCAGTAAATCAACATATTGTCAACATGCGTTTTTATGTTGTCACAAAAAAATATGTTTTTGTAACTACAAAAAGTAGTAGTATATGTATGGTTTGTTACAGAGTCATTTCAATTATGCCACTCTTTTGATTCTCAATGTATTTGCTTTAATTGATGTGTCTCCTTATCTCTATTTTACTTGTCCTCACTATGCTTCTTATCATTCACAACATTTTAGACCTCATCTGTCTTTCATAGTCCATTCCTCCATTAATTTATATATATATATATATATATATATATCAAAATTACCCACTTCATCCTGCTCCCACCACATTACAATATTCACACAACAAATTCCCAATATTAGTGATCACATGATTTGATTCAAATTCCTGTTTGTCTTCAATAAATTCTCAATTGACTCAAATAGTGCACTTCTAATGAAATTAATCAAAATATGCCTCATGACTAAAAAAAGTATTTATAAAAATACCTATACATTATCAATAAATGAAGTTATTATTATATTATACTCCATTCAATTCTAAATATATGACTCGAATTTAGAGATATAGTTAAAAATAGTTAGTAGCCTTAATCTTTTTCCCAAATCTACCCTTTTTTAAGGAAAAAGTGAGATTACTTTTTCAAGGAGTATTTAACAATATTTCTTTTAATAAAATATATTTGACTAAAGTGATAGAATATTCTCGTTTTCTTTTATAAAATGAAATCGTGAGAGAATGTTCTCTAAATCATATGAAATAAATGCTTTAAATCTCTTTAACTTTATCTAAAACTATGAAAATCATACTCTTGTATCATTGTTACAGATCTGCTGGATAAGAAAAATACCCAAGTTTTCTTTTTCAAATTAAAGAATATTTTAAGAATAAAATTTTTATGGAATATATTGGACAATGTGACAGAATATTATGATATCTCTTTTTTATTTAAGGTAGAATCCTAAAAAAATACTTTTAAATTTTAAAATTCTAAATCAATCTTGTTTATTACACTTTAATAATAATTGATAATATTTAAAAAGCATATGATAACAAATTTTATAATCATTTCTGATTTGGGATTTTGAAATGTTAGAGGTATTTTTTTTAAAATTTTTTTTTATTTAATTTGACATCACAAGACAATTTTCTCTTAAAGCTATTTAAGCTTGATTTGGTTGGCAATGATTTGACTTATATATGACAAGAATATGAATTCAAATTTTGTTTCCGAACTTTATCAGTAAATAATTTATAAATATATTTGTAAGAGTTGTTTACGTTTGAGCTTGAAGCCTGTTCTAACTTGTGCGTTTTAGTAACATCCAACCCAAAGAAATTTGTATTATTAAGTGTAAATATTCTTTTGAAATTTTATGACCAAAATCTTAATAAGCTTGAATCGTAATACTAAAAAAGTAAATCAAAATACTTGCCTGTCCCTGAATAGCTTCATAATTAATGTTTGGATCAATGTTATTTAGGTCAAATTCAATGAATGAAACTAGCACACAAAATTTTTTTTTAAAAAAGTTGATAATAATTATGATTTTTTCCTTTGTCTGAGACAATTGTGGATTGCATGACGATGCTTTAATTGTTAAAACTTTCAACATTGACCCACACACCTTTTATTATTAAAGTTTTTGAAGATGGCCATCCTTCCTAATAACAAGATTCTTCCCTAGCCAAACATGTTTGTCTCACAAAAGCACAAGAATTTTTATATGATCAACCTTTTGAAAATAATGCAAATATTTTCTTGCATATTCTTTTAAAAGAAGAAAATAAAGCTTGCATTAGCAACCGTTAATTCAAGTGATTCATTGTTTATTTCCCTTAAACAAGATTGCAATTTGTGTGTAAATAAAATTGTCATTGTCATATCAACAAGTATTGATTTTAATGACGTCTTTGAGAAAGATACCATCAAATTAGAGGTGGGAATCAGGACTAGCTTTTCAGGGCTGGCGGGTTTAAAAGGGTCAGCCCTTTAGGGCTGAAATTTCAAAAATACCCCAATTTGCTAGGCCCGGTCGTTAAACTAACAGGGTCAGGGTTGGCCTGCGGGCTTTTGGCTTGCTTAACAAAAAATGTTATTTTTTATATTTCTCATATTTTTTATCAAAAAAATAAAAATAAACCAATGAAATTGTTAATAAAAGACATAAATATGAATAAATTAAGTCACAAATACAAAATATCATCATATATAAATATCCATCAATATCCAAGAACGTCTAAAACATTTGTTAACAAGATAACAACATCCAAAAGTTTTATCTATAGTGTAATTGTGTAATAAATAAACACTATCATTAATATTTTGAAACTTCATCATCACTATAATCAATTACTCTTTTTTATAAGTATGCTTTTCTTTCATAACAAAAATATCAAGTTTTTCTTCTTTATAGGAATTTTACTTTTAAATTTTGCAATCTAGCTATTATTTTACTTTAATGTGAGAAACATTATTGTTAAAACTTATTAATTTCTAATTCAAATTATAGAATCACAAGTTATATAAGTATAGAAATACTCTATTATCAAATATATATAGTTTAAAAATATCAACATACATAATATAAATCAAATCATTATTAAAGTCCAAATTAACCCATTTTTTAAAAATTTAATTGGATAAATTATTGTCTAAAACTAAATAAATCAAATCATTCTATAAAATTTAATTTTAAAATGATAATAATAACTAAATATTTGAAATATTATTAACAATATAAAAAATTAATAATAGTAGAATCACATAAAAAAATTTAAAAAACAAAAAAAATTATAAAATGGCCTTAACGGGCCAACCCTTTTAAGCCATTGGCCCTCCAGGGCTTATTTCCCATTTGAAAGGAAAAATTTTAAACTCGGCCCTCATAATTTCAAGGCCTAAACGGGCTCGATCCGTTTTCCCGGCTCTACATCAAATAGACCCGACAATGCTCTTGAATCTAACACAAGTTAGCCATATAAAAAAAAATTTCATAAGATTTTAGTCTCAGTTTAACGAATAATCCGAGTGTCAATTTTGGTTTATATAGTTAAATTCAGACCAAATTCTTATGAAATTACATGGACCAAAACTGATAATTTGAAGCTACAGGGAAACTTAAACCAAAATTCAGTCATAAGCTATAAGCACCGACAATGATACTACCTCTTTCTTAATTAGGATCTCATTTGATTTTTATTTTGATCCTAAATATAAGAATCCTATTTATTTTGTTTATAATATTTATGTATTTTTTTCAAGATAGTCCTTCTAATAATAGTAGTTCTAGCCAATACACTTGATTAGTAATAATATTTTAAAAAAGACCACCTATTTATGACAAATAACTAACTTAACTTTTTCCCTTAATCTTTTTAAATTAGTCAATTAGCCATTATAATTAGGATCGGAGGTAGTATTAATCTTTGTTTTCAAAGATGGGCAAGTCCAAACAAATATATATATATATATATATATATATCGTATAGAACAAATTTAAAGATGAGCAGACACATCATGCGTGAAAGAAAAAAGTGGAAATTGTATGAGGACAAAACAAACCTTAGCAAAATATGAGTCAGACACACGACACGCATTCAAAGGATAAAATTGGAGGACAAAGATTTGATTCTGATGAAGCAAACCTTAGATGGCCCAAATGATCAATAGTACATACATATATGCCACACACACCATATAAATTTTTTTTTTTGATCGAAGTCTCTCCTAATAACAACAAATTTCAAATAAATCTGATGTCCAACGTGAATGAATATAATGTTGCTTTTTATCTCATCCATCTTTATCGCTATCCCAAATGAATCGTATCACCCTCATTTTTCTTGAAAAGTGTTTCCAAATCTGTTCTCTCTTGTCTTGTGAATTTGATCTTTATTTAGAGTTCTCCGCACCACCGTTGAATGTCGTCACGAGAGATATTCAAAGATCTCTCTCTCTATATATATACTCTGGTCCTTAATATAAGACTCATTTAACTAATTTGATTAGATTAAGAAAGTTAGGTAAGTTAATTAATTATAAGAAATGTGACACGTTTTTACTAAAACACTATAATTATCTTTCTTAATACATTATCTCCCTCTTCTACTTGATTATGGTTGAGGGAATATTCATAAGGGTAATTTAGAGAAAATTGATAAATATGAGAAATGGGTCATATAATTAGGATCAAAACCAGCTCAATAATTAGGTCTTATTTTAAGAACCGGAAGAGTACTTATCTGATCCCTAATACATGACTTAATTGTTAAATTAATTTTGGTCTTAAACATAAGACCTATTTTTTTGTATTTATCAATTTTTTTCTAAATTACTCCTATTGATACTCCCTCAATCATAACCAAATAAGTGGGGGAGGAAGGATATTAAGAAAGATGATTATGATGTTTTAAGAAAAACATGTCATATTTTTATAATTAACTAATTTACTTAACTTTCTTAATCTAATCAAATTAGTTAAATAGGTCTTATATTAAGGACTGGAAGAGTATATATTATTCTCTTATCACATGCAACATAGAATTTCAATTCTCTCATGGTTGCAAATTATACTGTCTTGTCTTGTTCAAATTTATTTTGGTTTGCTGGCTTGATTCAATAATGACAGACAAAAGGATTTGATTCCATATTATCATTATTTTTATTCATTTTTCAATATGTTTATCTTATATTCGATACCATCATCGGGTTATATTCAACATTGTTAGGCATAATTGAAAATAACTCTACCAACGTGTTTTTCTTTCTCATTCTCAAAATTGGAATATTTAACTTTGTAATTAGTTTATTGATGATTTTAATCTCTTTGTTATTGTTAGCAACAGAGTTAACACATTAATTAAGTAAGCGATTGGAATAAAAAATATTTTTAATTTCTTTTTAACTTTTATACAACCGAAGTGTGTTAACTTTTTTCCTTTAAAATCATTGAAAAAAACACTAATTTACATGTAAAAACATAACTTTCTAAGACTTTTTAACAAATAACACTAATACTCATCAAAATATTAAAAATCTAAGTTAGGTTTCCTCTCACACCTCTTCAACTTGATCATTTTGTCATGTAGTTTACAATATTCCCACAAAGTAATCTTTCTATTAGTTTATTATCATTAAACAAAGTGATTCAACAAAAATTCTCACGCAACAATACAATATCCATTCTACGCATATTTTTATTATTATTAAATTATCATTAGTTAAGTTTCCTCATCCATGTTTTGTTGTAGCCCTTTAAGTAATGATTCACGTAATTCGACATTTATTCTCTTCAAACAATATATCTTTCAAGTTCAAATCTTGTGTATGAAACAAATGGTTTTTAAATGAACTTTCACACCTCTATAGTCCAATTTTGCTTTATGTAAATTAATGGAGACATGATGTTGCTTTCGAAAATTGATGGGTGTAACCCATTAAAAAGTCCATATACCTCTTTATAAATATACGTTACCTCCGGTCTTTAATATAAAACCTAGATAACTAATTTGTGAATATTAAAAAAAATTAGTTAAGTTAGTTATTCGTATTGTCTTTCTTAAAATATCCTTATTAATCATGTGCATGAAAATGAAATTTCTTTAATATGTACAACTACTATGAGAACTTCTTTAGGAAAAGATGAAAAAATATGGGAAACAAAATGAATTCAGACTTTATATTTAAAATCAAATTGAATCTTTAACCAGTTTTTATGTTTAGGACTGAAAGTAGTAGTTCAGGGTTTTTTTTTAATTTTATTTTGGTTTCTTATGAGAAAATGGACGTGGAAGCTATATATTAAGTAAAACTATAGGCATCTAGTTAGGTCTAGGTCCATCTACGACCAAAACAATGTTGAATTTTAACAAGTGTATGAAGCTTTCACGTATCAATCATATAAGTGCAATCGTGCAAATTTAGAACAGGTATCTATCTGAGTATTTATATTTATATTGTATACAACGAGTCAATTATATTATTAATTATTATTTTCAACCATGTATTTACGGCTAAATTATTAAATTATCACGTGGTCAAAAACGCAAGAAACTTTCAAAAAAGATGGTCAAACAAAATTTGTTTTTTTTCAGGTTTCTAATCATTAACTTTTGTAGTGGGATATAAATTTAGCAGAATTTAATTTGCCAAAACTAAGGATCGTTTTCATGTTTTCTTGTACACCTTACCAATGATAAGTATGTTTCGTGTTCTAACAAGATTCTTTATTTTATTTTTATTTTGAATAATCATCATGTTTACTTGATTGTGTAGACATGAATAAGTTTCCTCAATTTTTAAGAGTTGTTCGGTGGATTCTTTTTGTGTTTTTTAAGAAAACATTTATTAGTAAAGAACTTTTCAACTTTTAGTACATTTTTTGTTAACAAATCACGTTAAATAACTTCCCAATCCAATTCAGAATCAATTGTGTTTGGTTGGAGGAGGAAAAATTATAACGAGTCTGATTTTCAAGAAAAATTGAAAAAATGAGATTAAATGTTTTCAATTATTTTTTCACTTGTTAATCTCACAACATCACCTCATCATAATCTTATAAAACCACTTATATAATTTTTTCAAATCCAACTTTTTAAAATATTTTCTCTTTCTATTTCCCTCCAACCAAACACGAGGTTATTGTATCAGCCATTGATTTTTTTTTTTTTTGGGTTACTATGAGGCATTAATATTACTCCTCCAATTCTAAATATAAGACCCTTATACTAGTACTAGTATAAGGGTCTTATATTTAGGACCGGAGGGATATATTCTTAATTTGTGGTTGGCCCCAAAAAGGGAAGAAAAACTCGTGGGCAAACTCTGAAGATTAATTTTGGAAGAAACATATTGGAGCACCCAACGATCATAAATGGTCGCCATACATTTTCAAGCCCACACTGTAGAGCCCACGATATCGATGTGTGTTCCTTGAATTTTTCTGGGATAAAAGGTCTTTCAAAGTTTCTAGTACATGTCCTTCAAATCTTGAATGAAATGTCAAAATCACATCATCCATCCATAACCAATCACAATCTAAAATCAATTGTGTAATGTAAATCACAATTTCATAATATATCAATTTTTCATTAATTAAATTCAGATTAACAAATGCAAGTTCAGGTAAGATAAATAGAATGTCCAGCAAACATTCTGCACCACCAAACCTCAAAAAGAGCATGGAAAAAAGGAACATAGTAAATGGACAGATTGATATAGGCCAGTGAAATTATTAAATTTACACATCAAGGATAAATCACATGCCTTCAATTTGTTGGTATATTTCTGATATGAAGAGAACCTTTAATCATGATAACCACATAATAACTTCCTGGATATGATTCACATGGTGATTCAGAACATAACTAGGGGAATAAATACAATGAAAAACCTGCAGCTATATTGCATTGCTTGCAAAACTACCTCGTCAAAAGAATCTAGATGAACACTTCCACGCAGGGATATTCATAAGGATCAGCAAATACAACGATCTCATGCCCATGACCAAAAAAACAAGGCACGGCATTGTAATGCCTATTCACAAGCAAAGCTGACCCTCTTCTTTGAGTCTTCCCTCCTCCAGTGATGATCTGTTTGACGACTATCCCTTTGAAATCGAGATCCTATGGTGGATTGATGATAACTTTCCCTTTTCTGGAAACTCTGATTCCTGGCAGTCCAATCTCCATAATTTCTTCTGAATTGTAAATTGTCCGAAACATTATTGGCATTTCTCTGATGCTTCCATCCAGGGCCATTTCTTCACAGTTTCCCCACCCTCTGCCCGCTGAAGCCCTATTATGCAGATTAGTTTTGCATTCCCAAGGCCTTTCGATTTCAAGGAATTATTTGATTTCTTTCGGTTCCAAGTGTTATCCCAAGCTTTGCCCCATCCTTTATTATCATCCCATGTTTTACCCCATCCTTTAGTATCATTCTGCCAAGCATTATATCCACAGCCCCAGTCCGCAAGGTCATCACCATGGCCACTCACTTTGTTCCGACCCCAAGCCTTGGCACCACCGCCTTCCCACATATTGTCAGGTAATTTCCGATTTTCACGAGTTACTCTGCACTCCCAAGGGTTATTGGCATTCTTTTCCGAATTGCTAGGACTATTTTTGTGTTTATCGGATTCACATTGATTCCACCCATCTTTATTTTCCAATGCTTTGTCAAGCTCTGTATCACCAAATTCCAGAGAATTTTCAACATCTGCTGAAATTTTTGTTCTCTTGTAACTTACGGCATTCCTTTCTTCCTCATCAGGGGGAGGACAGTACACACGATCCAAATCCTCTATCAGTTCAGGATCAATATAGGGGTTCCAATCTATTTGATCAATATAAGTGTCAGAATCAGGAAGAGAAATATCACAAGGGAGGCTGTTGATCTCTGCCCAATATTGTTTTTTGGCATTTTGAAATGCTTCTTCAGCAGCTGAATCATTCCAATTAAGCACATTGCTGTGGCAGCTCACAAAATTCTTGGTGTCAACAACTTTCTGCCATGGCACCAATCCAACCAACGTGCAAAATTTCTTCTCCCATAAGGGTATACCATCCTGCTGAAAATCTGTTTAGATTGGAAAGGGAGCAACAAATTCAGTGAAGCACAATGAGAGATGAAAATTATATTAATAGGAACGCAAAAAATTAAATAACACGATTATCATTGTGATTACAATCACTTTAGCCGTACAATGCAAGCTTATCAAGCGTAAAGTAACGCAGATCAAGAAACTGCTGACTGTTTTGGGTTCTCATATCATATGTTCCAAAAACCACACAAGATATATGAAGTAATTACATAACAACATTGGAAAATGGTACTGAAAGGTCTCAAAAAATTGCTCACAAACATCAAGAAACTGAACAGAATTGAAGACAAAAGGTAATAACAGAAGGACATCTGAAAAAATAAAATAAAATAAAATAAGCATATCAAAAGTTTTTTGATTTATTTGCAACAGCCAAAGTGGCACATCTAAGCATGAAAACAAGGCTAGATTGTAGAAATCTTGTCACAACATATTAATCAAATTCCAAATTTTAAAGTTGAACAGAGAAGCACATGCCATTATAATAGTGAAAGATCATAAGAAGATTGAAACTTTCAAACCATATTCATCATGACAAAGAAAGCAAGAGTGAAAAACAAATAGATAAATTAGAACAAACAACCCAAATAAGAGTAGTAAGTGCTAAACCAAAAAATATGAACTCGAATGTTCAAAGAAAAGTTAGAAATAACATCAAAATGTTAGACATGATGGCCTTATCCACCCATGATTGTCATTTCTAAATCCAAAGCAAATTTCATAGCTGCAAAAAGTAATCTTGCAGAATATAGTCAGTCATGTCATAACAAAGTCAAAATACACAACCCATGGCGCACTGGTCTTAACAACTCAAACAATTAAACTTTTGACAATATCCTCTTTAACACCATGATAGATATAGATATTACTTCAATTAAGCAAGAAGAAGCTTCAAAGGGTTACAGTACTACTGCCTATGACAATTAACGCCTAAACTATCCAGCCAAAAATGTTAGACACGCCCCTTCAGCTCAGTTAATAACTGTAATCCCTTCAAGAAAAACCCCGACGCATTCCCTCTTTGGAGGGGCCATCAATACAAATTGATAATTTATAAAGCCTACCATTAATCAAAGCACACGCCAGTTCTCTTCTCATTTAACCAAACAATTTTTCTGGTTTTCTACATTTTTCTCGCAATCACATCTCAATAACTACATACTATTTTTGCCAATCAAACTCAAGTGCCCACCTCTAAATGAAAAACGCGAAATTTGTCTTCGGCAATTCCAAATAGAAGTTTGAAGAAGATATGGAATCTGGGAGTGTAGTTGCCACCACAACAGTCCGAGATTGAAAGGTTTCGAAGATTAATCACGTTTTAATGATTTAAAAAAAACAAAACAAAAAGGAAATATAAAAAATTACCAGGGAGAGGAGCTTGAAGGTCATAGAACACAGAAGGCGGCCTGGGAGATCTTCGTTGACGAAAGATTCTACGGTTCCTCCACTTACCCATAAAAATACCACAAATCTGAGATATTTGTAGATTGTAATAGAACAAACTTAGACGCAAAAATGGGCAAAGAAAAAAGAAACAAAGAAATTTAAGTATGGAATCTGGGAGTGTACTTCCCACCACAACAGTTCGAAATTGAAAGGTTTCGAAGATTTGGTGTCTTGAAAGGAGAAAAACCAAAAGTGGCCGAACGATAAAAATTGAGGAGGCGAAAGAAAAGCATTACGTTTTCGATTTTTTCTTGTCCGTACATTTACTTTCTTGGGCCCATCAGTACATTGAAGATTAAAAACAAAAAAAGCCTTATCACCAAAAAAAATAAAGGCCCATTAACTTGCATATGGGCTTTTTTCTAAAAAAAACATTGAAAATGGGCTGCCTGGGAAAAAAACTCATATTTTCTAATTTAAAAAAAAAGAAGGTGTTCAATTTATCCCACTTCTATTGCGATTGACAAGAAGCCACAAGAGACCAATCCAACAAGCGAGAATTCGAATTAATTGAACCAACAAACTAATGAATGATCCTAGCAATGAGATTAAACCTGATAGAAAGATCATACTGAACTAAAATTTAAGTATTTTGAAAATAATAAATCATGAAAATATTACATAAAGACTATGGCCCTTGTCTTGTGGAAAAAATAATGCGGTGGACTAAAATATTCTTGCTCAATTGAGAACATAGTGACGGTCAAAAATTGAAAGCTCAGTTACAAGTGTTAATAGTTTAATTGTAAATAAAAGAAAACCTCATTTTCGTATTTCTCTGTTATTTGAGTTTTAAAATCTGATATTTGAGTTGAAAATCATAAATAATGTGATATACTACCTTCGGTCCTTAATATAATACTCCTCCGGTTCTAATTATAAGACCCAATTGACTTATTTGAGGAGATTAAGGAAGTAAGTTAAGTTGGTTATTTATAATAAATAAGTGTTGTCATTCCTAAAATATCCTTGCTAATTAAGTATATTGGCTAAAACTATCATTATTAGAAGGATTATCTTGGAAAAAATGCATAAATATAAGAGACAAAATGGATTGGGTCTTATAATTAGGACCAAATAAAAAGTCAAATTGGATCTTATAATAAGGACCGGAGGAGTACTTTGTTTGACTTTTATTTTGATCCTAATTATAAGACTCCAATCCACTTTGTCTCTCATATTTATGTATTTTTTTCCCAAAGTAGTCCCTCTAATAATTGTAGTTTTAGCCAATAAATTTGATTAGTAAGGATGTTTTAAAAAAGACAACATTTATTTATTACAAATAACTAACTTAATTTATTTCTTTAATCTCTTCAAATTAGTCAACTAGCTCTTATAATTAGAATCGGAGGTAGGTAATATCATGAAATTTTAATTATTTACAATTTAACTTCTATTTAAAATTGAGTTTGGAATTTTGCAACTAAACTTGTTATTTTTGCAACAAAAGCCCAATTTTCAAAAAGACTATTTTTTTTTTTTTAATTCAAACAACTTGGTGGTCCAAGTTTTTTTCCCCTTTATTTTGAAATTAAAAATTAACGCCCTTAAATGTTAATAAAATCCATAGGGGAGTGTCATCTTCCTAACAAATTTTGTCTCTTTTACAGTGCTGGGCGGTACAAATACAATTAATGCAATTTCAGGTTAGGTCTCCTTGCCAAGACTCAAGAAAGATGCCTCCAACCGGTTGGCCCCAAAATGTAGCAACTAGCAAGTACTAGGAGTGCAGCTTCTCATCACAAAATCTTATCACATTGGTCCTTTCCTTGGCAAACAAATGCTCTTGAGAATATTGTACTTGAATGATTAATTTTGAATTTTAAATACAAAAATAAGTCTTATATTTGATTAACTTCATACAATGTTTCATTTTATTTTCTTAATTTTATAAAGCGTTTTTTGATTATTCTATTATAATATCGTTACTGTAAAAAATGTCTATGTTAAAATTTTAAATGTTCACAAACATCATCAAATTTTTTCATTATGAGCACGGGTTTTTAAGTTGACCTTTTTAAAATAACAACGATCGCCTCAAACAAAAATCATCATTTAATATTGACGGGTGTCAGCATTAGAAAACTAAAAAAAAAAATACCTCATAAAATCAAGGGATTAAGTTGAAACCTTATATAAAGTTAGGAAAAAAAAAATAATTTTTGGCAATTTTAGAAGATTTTTCAAGAGTAAAAGATCTTGAATGAAAAACATTAACTGAATAATTGATACAACAACAACAACCTTTATTTTATTAAGTAAGGTCAGTTATATGGATCGCACAATGTTATTGTACTCTATTAATAACTAAGTTTTAGATATATTATTGACTAAAAGTTCTCGTTCAATGATCTCATTGAGCGTTCTTCTTGGTCTTCCTTTGCTCTTTTTTATAAGACTCCAACGTATGTGATTTACCATTTTCACTAGTGTCTCCAATGATCTTTTTTTCACATGCCCAAACCACCTCAAATGATGTTCAACCAATTTCTTTTAGTTAGACGTTACATTTATTTTTATTCTAATATTTTCATTTCGAATATTTTTTTTTTATATGACTTCACATCCATCTTAATATCTTTATTTCTACTAACTCAATTTTAAGCTTTTGTTTTTCTTTTAAAGCCCAATCTTCACTGTCATATAATACAATTGGTCTTATATCAGAATAATTGATAAATTTAGAAAATAAAAGGTCAAGTAAGCATGAGGGTAAATGACAAGATCAAAGCATAGGAAGAAGACTTCCACAATCCAATCCATATAACTCTTGAAAGAACAAGAAATGATTTTGAAGAACAATTGCATCAATCACATCAGGTAGTTACCAGTTATCACCTAAACTTACAAATGAATTTTTAGAATTCTGGTTACTTCCTTTTTTCAATGAAAGATTCTGAGTACTCTTTTAGCTGTCATATTAGGTTGCTTTTGAGATCTGATGCGAACATAATGTAGATATTTATCATGTATTTAACAGAGTAATATATAGGGAAAATGACAGATAAAGAAGCTCCAAAATGTGAAATGCCAATTTGGGAAGCTAAGGAAATGTAATTACCCATAGGGAAGTCCTTCCCAAATTGGGATTTTGAAATTCAGTGAAATGACAAAAATGCCCTTTGTTCTTTTTTTTTTTAAAAAAAACCCAGCCCCTCAGCGGTGGCCGGCGACCGGTGACCACCGCCGGCGACTGGCCTCCGGCGGCCGCCGACCGCCTCCGGCCACCGGCGCCGGCCACCGGTGTGATGGCTGCCGGTGAAGGATTTTTGTGACAAGATTTTTTTTTTTGGGAATAGGATAATATTGGTTCAAAGTGGCGGGGGTGGGATTTGATCCCACAACCCCTTGGCCACTTGGACCAACAAAAGGATGGCCATTGGGCTATCAAAGATTTCTTAACCTTATAATGCAAACAAAAATATAAGTTAACTCTTTTACTGTGACTCCAGCTCGTGACAACAATTTATCTGAGGATGACAAGTCTTAATTGAGAAATAACAAGTCTAAATTTGATATTAACAAAGCAACTTTTCGTTATACATAACAAGAAATACCGAATAAATTGTTGTTATTTTTCAACAAAGACGTGTCATTTTAAATAAATTATGATCATTTTAAAAATGATCATAATTTATTTAAAAATGACACGTCTTTGTTGAAAAATAACAACAATTTATTCGGTATTTCTTGTTATGTATAACGAAAAGTTGCTTTGTTAATATCAAATTTAGACTTGTCATTTTCCAGTAAAGACGTGTTTTTTTCAAATAAATTATGGTCATTTTTAATTAACGTAGATGCTATTTCTTGTTATGTATAAAGAAAAGTTGCCTTGTTAATATCAATTTAGACTTGTCATTTTATAGTAAAGACGTGTCATTTTAAATAAATTATGATCATTTTTAATTAATGCACATGCTGCTATGTTATGTATAAGGAAAAGTTGCTTTGTTAATATCAAATTTAGACTTGTTATTTCTCAATTAAGACTTGTCATCCTCAGATAAATTGTTGTCACGAGCTGGAGTCACAGTAAAAGAGTTAACTTATATTTTTGTTTGCATTATAAGGTTAAGAAATCTTTGATGGCCCAATGGCCATCCTTTTGTTGGTCCAAGTGGCCAAGGGGTTGTGGGATCAAATCCCACCCCCGCCACTTTGAACCAATATTATCCTATTCCCAAAAAAAAAAATCTTGTCACAAAAATCCTTCACCGGCAGCCACCACACCGGTGGCCGGCGCCGGTGGCCGGAGGCGGTCGGCGGCCGCCGGAGGCCAGTCGCCGGCGGTGGTCACCGGTCGCCGGCCACCACTGAGGGGCTGGGTTTTTTTAAAAAAAAAAAAAAGAACAAAGGGCATTTTTGTCATTTCACTGAATTTCAAAATCCCAATTTGGGAAGGACTTCCCTATGGGTAATTACATTTCCTTAGCTTCCCAAATGGCATTTCACATTTGGAGCTTCTTTATCTGTCATTTTCCCTAATATATATAACTGTAAGTATAAATATACTAGATTAAAATATAAAGTTGTCCTAAAAATTTTCATTCTCAGAGATGTTTTTGAGTTCAAAGTTACCTAGAAGGTGCAAAAAAAATAGCGGGATAAAGTGTGAATAGATTTGCGTTCCATTTTCTCTTATCCTGGGGTCCAAATTAATCCTTATCCTAATAAAAAGCAAAAGCAGAATCTAGTGCGACAGACTCTGTTTTTTTTTTTTTTTTTTTGGTGGTTTCACTGCTCATTGCTTTAAAAAGACAAGAATGTATTATGGCAATTCCCTCTGTTTAGGGGATAGATAACACACAGCTGTCTTCACTTCATTTCACTTCTCAGAATTCAGAAATCCAAGTCTTGGTTCAATTCTTTCTTACATCCTTACCCCACATTATCTGGCCCTATCTCAGTTCATGCCTTCTTCTCAATTATACACTTTCCTGATCCAACCTTGCCCACCTCCTGTTTGTAAAAATTTCTCAACAGTACCAATCTTCTTTCCATTGCCTTCCACAGAGAACAGAAACTTCTCTTTGTGTGGCCATTCTCACTTGTTATCCAGAGCACGCCCAATGACATGCGATACTCTGAGCCTCTCTCTCTCACACACAGACATATCTAAACATATCTAAGGGAATATTTTATGTAGTTGAACACACCATATTATTCTCATGTCATGTTATTTGGGCAGGAAAGAGATTTATTATGTCTGGTCATAAGCATGCATGTTCTAATACACGGAAATAGATCAAGATGGGGGAGAGTAACAATTAAGTACTGTGTAAAAGGATTAATATACAGTGAAAATCTCCAACTTGTAAATATAGAATTTTGAGCTGTATGCATGTCCCCAACATAGTTAATTCCTTTGCCGGGTTTTGTAATTGGCATTTTCCCTAATATATTCATCATTGATTTATTGGAGATAACGGACTCTGGAGCTGAGAGAACGCAATCAAAGTTTCTCTTAAGGTTGAGGAAGTGGAAAATTAATCTCCCAACTTCTTCACTTTTGTATCCATGGAAGGTAATGCTAAGCCAAAACTTTTGGACTCTGCAGATCTACATGTTATGTTTTTATTACTGTTAAAGAACCTAGTCGGAAATGATTAAGAAGTTTACCTAAATATGTCCCAGGTATATCCTGAGCCTCATTCCACATATGAGTCGGCAATAAGCCAATAAGGACTACTAATTATGTTGTATTTTTACCTGGTCTGCTATTTCCTGGTTGCGGGATGGATTTATAATTTTAAACCAAATATACACATGAAAATGCATTTTCCAGTTAGGAAAATGAGATAAAGATAAAAATATAAAGAGAGGGCCCATCAAGATGAGAGACGCTGTCTTTGATGAACTTGAAAGCCATAGATAGTGGCCTCTGCTTTTTATATTCTGTGCAGTGCTTTCTGCTGAAGGCCCACATTTTGAACAGAAGCATCTCATCGTGAGGAAGATCAGGATTATCACTAGCATTGCACCCACAGAAAAAATCATCATATTCATACAATTATAACCACTTCACAGAAATTATTTTAATAGAATTTCATCTTTTGGAATATGGGAAAAAGGAAAAAATATCTTGATATCAGTGCATGATATCATATCAGTCATATGAATGATGAAGCTGTATCAGATCTACCTTCCAAGTAGCATTCTTTCCATATAAAAGAAATACTACTTGAATATCTTTCTTTTTTTCATGAAAAAAATATTTCACCACATGTAAAGTAGATATCATATGTGATGAGATGAGAACCCTTGATTCACTCTAATAATTTTCTATTAATTTTGTATATAGCTGTATGCTAGTCTAGTTCCTATATATTTCTCTTCTTGTGTGGCTAATTTTCAGCGTGCGTTTGCTGAAGAGATTATAAAAAGTTCCACGTTCTTGGGTATCTGATATTATAAAGAATGTTTGCTGACTCCGATGCTATTCCCTTCTGAACTTAATGAAAGCATTTCTTCTTCACTTGTTCCAAAGCACCGATCACGCTCTCTGAAACGGTGATGCTTGTCCTTTTAGTAAACGAATTTACAGATTTCCAGGCAAATGGGTAAGACTTACAAGCTTGGATCTCTCATTTTCCTTCAACTATCTTGCCTAGTAAGCTTCAATGGGTAATTTTACTCTGAGATCAAAGTCATGGTCAATGTAACATGGCTCTGCAAATTGTTCCTTCTTTTATGGACAAGTCTGACGATATATGAGGAGGGTCTGTACA
>NW_021637326.1:0-107654 GCF_004799145.2 Neltuma alba
TATGGGGTAAGAGAGAGCTACTTATAGTCAAGTATAATAATACTTAAATATGATTCAATCAGATAAACTATATCAAATATGTGGTGGTGCGTGTGATATAAAAACAAACCAGTTTAATCTAGGTCAACAACATTCGATCTAATCCATGACACAAATATTTTCTAATTTAAAACTTAGTATACATAATTGTTTTATTTCTATGAGCTGCAATTTTTTCCGGTTTTGAACTCTATGAAAATTATTTTTATATTTATAAAATGCATAGAAAACTGTCTAACAATACTCATGTAAGTAAATAAAAATTAGTTGAGAAATAATTATTACAGTTTGAAAGGAGGCATGGAAAAGACAATTTGTGGGCACTAATTTCTAAGTCAACCAAGTCAACAAGGTTGTCCTTTACTTCTTATTCAATAATTCAATAATTTTTTTTGACCTGAATTCAATAATTCAATTATTGATATATATTCGATGCAACAATTTGATTGCTGCAATACATATAGAAGTGGAATTAGTACGCCTTCGTATATAGTCATGTGAAGACTTGGGCTGATTTCAATTATGAAAACCTGTTTATATTTATATAATATTTTATTTAGTGGGACAAAAGGTCAATAGATTTTAATGATTTTTGTTACCTCTGCCTAAAACAAATATATTATATTGCTGATCATTAATCTGATTATTAAGCAATAATGTTAAATTTGTCTGTGAGGATCTTTGACCAAGAATGGCTTTATTTCACATGTTTTGTTTCCTAATTTCTTATGTTGTTATACTTGTATAAGAAGCAATAATTGGTTAACTAAATTAATTAAGATATATGTCTCATGATATTTTCAAGATGTTCACTTAATAAAATCCTAAAATATTACTAATGCTAGCAAAGATGCACAAAGAAATTAGCTAGCCAGCCATATGGAATTATTTATGTCTGCCTAATGGTGGATGTCAACATATATATAAACAATTTTTCACACATTAATTAAAAGGTCTATGAAGATTATAATGGCTTTATAATTGAAAAGATATGGAGCCAATTGAAATAAGTCAACTTTCAACTTTATATGTTTTATAACACAAATTAAATTTATTAGGTGATTTGCAACTTGGGTCCTCTCCGTGTGTGTGAATGTATGTGTTCACATATCTAAGAGATCTCGTTATTATTCATGGCATGACGTATGACATAAGCAAACATTACATTAATATCTCAAAGTAATATAAATTTTAAAAAATATTATATATACATATACAAATATGAGAAACATTGGGTTTTTTATCACTGCTTTCTTGACTATTAATCAATGTGATTTTTAAAGTGAGAAAGCAATAGGTTTTGGTCTCCCAGCTAGCTTTTGCATCACTTTTGTCTATTTTTTTTAAAATTTTTTTGCTTGTTTTATACATATTATTAATGTAAAGTCAATAATTTGGTCTTTGAAGCATAAAAATTCCTGCTCTGGTCAAATTTTAGGTTTTTTAATCAAAGTTTCACTTGAATACAATCTGTTACCTTTTAAATGCTTCAAGTCAGTTCTTCATTTGGTTTGTTGATTAATTAAACTTTTTTTATTAAAAAAATGTAATTATAAAATATAAAGTTTGGAAAATGTTTTTAAACTCTAATTTCCTCTTCCATAACTTGAATATCCACTTTATATCATATTTCTATGGCCTAACGTAGGGGATGATTGTAATTGATGCATTTCTAGTATATATATAATTAGTACTTAAACAATGCAATTAATAATTATTATAAAATTAGGATTAGCTCCAACAAGAATATACCTGCGCCTGTAAAAAAATAATTATTATGAAATTATTTCATGAATAACTTGTCTTTCACATCCCAAATAAGAAAAATAATTGTGTTATGCATGTAATTAGGTTTATAGAGTATTTACAATAATGTTTAACCAACTTGCTATAGAAAATAAAACCGTCATGGTTCTTGCTTCGGATACATATGCACCAAGCCTAACTTCGTTAAATTATATCAGAAAAAAGTTTCAAATCACAAGAGAATTCTTATAAACTGACCAACAGATTGAAATCCACACGCATTCCTAAAATTATTTTGCTTGCACCTTTGGTCCTATTATTTTATGTAAGATGCTATTTTGATTTCTTAATTTTATATCTTTTTAATTTAGTTGTGACACAGTAACTCTTAAATGATACAGTTTTTTAACAATCATGTTATTATTTTGAAATTTAAACTTAATACGTCATCAGTGTTAAAAAAAATGTTTGGTTAACATTTTAAAATTTAATAATAGCATCTTTTTTTGTCAACTATGTTAAGGTTAAATGACTGGGAAAACTTATTAAAATTAATGGCCTAAGTGAAACATAAAATAAAGTCAAAGGATTAAATGTATAGTTTTGTGATTATATTATTTTGATACGAAGGATAAAGTCAAAGTATTGCTACAGTTATTAATTCATTATCTTTAGCTTAATTAATTAAAATCATGTTAAACCGTTGAATAATGCCTAAGTAAAATAATATTTCCACCTAACATCAAAATAAATATAGTAAATCTTCCAGCGTTATCATGAGCTTAATTAATCCGGCAAATCTTTATATGCAGGCACCTGAATTAGGAATTTGAAGATTATATCACCTTGATAAACATTAACCAAAAGGGTAATAATTAATTAAATTAGTATTAGATTTACACAGTCGTGTTTGGGTTGTTGTGGAAATGGAATCAACAATTAAAATTTTTTTTACTCAACATGCTAAGAAGACAATTAAACATCAAATTAATTAATCATATCTGAGTTTGAACAAAATGTTTCAGTCAAACTATTAGAGCATGAGATGGGTGAAAGAGAAAATAATGGTTTCATATGTGTGTGTAGATAGAGAGAGGGGGAACAAAAAGAAATGGAATGACAAGTCAAACAAGTCATACTTTCGTTGGACATATATGAGAGAGTCATTTTTGCCGCACTTGCTTTTAACCTACACCGTCAACTCTGTGATCTGTGGCTGTGCTTTATTAATTTGCATGGCCTGGTCAAAGTCAACACTTTGTTTAATTATATTTCTCCTTTCACATGACTTGGAAAGTATGAAGTAAAGTATGGTTGTATTATTTACGTCTTTAATTATATCACTCAATATTTCTCTATATGTAAGTTCTATCTAACAATAATTCACGTATATATTGTTACATATATATATATTTATATGCTCCCTATGGTTGTTTTTATAAGTTTGTAAATTAAAAAATCGGTTAAAATTAGTTAAAGTAAATAAATATATCCCCTTTTTCAAATATGCCCTTATTTATTTTAGAGGATGTGCAAAATAGAACTAGTGAAAAATTTGTTATAATTAGTACAGAGACACATAATTAATTAGGGATAAAAATAAAAAAATGTTTGAAAATTTTAAATATCTTTGAAAAAAATTGTACCTTATAAAAAAAGATAGGAGGGAGTAATATATATAATTTGAATATGCAAGTTGGAGTGTTTCCTTTAGATTGCGTTTCAAGCGTACAGGTCATTACAACACAAGATTATTCAAACCAAAACCAATGAAGAGAAAGTTTGAAACTTTATGAACTTGAGAGCACATGAGAAACTTAAAAAAATAGTGTAGGATTAGTCATTCTTACTTATTTCATAATACTTGTTCAATTTATTAGAGTTTAAATATTAGCCACGCAAACTCGTATAGTTGTGATTAGTTTTATCACTACGTTAGGCACACCACTTGATTATTTCTCCTGGTTTCTTAGACGATTAATCCTGTGATTTAATTATGCACAATATCTATATGATTAGAGGCAAATCACTATACTCTTTCAGTTCTTAATATAAGACATATTTAACTAATCTGATTAGCTTAAAAAAGTTAATAAGTTAGTTAATTATAAGAAATATGACATGTTTTTTCTAAAATATCATGATCTTCTTTCTTATCCTTTTCTCTCCTACTTAATTATGGGAAAAAAATTAATAAATATGATAAATAGGTCTTACATTTAGTATCGAAACCAACTCAATAATTAGATCATATATTAAAGACCGGAGGAGCATTTATATTGAAGTTGTGTTTTTTTGGCCAGCTTATATTAAAGTTAGCAATTGTTTATACGTAAAAAATTCTGACATTAATAGTTGTTAGGTTGATCTATGCAAGAATTCCCTGTAATTTCTAAATGCAACTAGAACATTTCACACATCATTCTTAGTTGGCTAGACTAAAGATTTTAAGCACAACTAATAGATTGAAGTATTTTTTTTAGGTGCATCCACATCTCAGAGTATTTTGTGATCTATCCAGTATCTTGAAGTATTTTTTCAGGTGTGTGTCTAATATCCTCAAGTATTTTATTATTCATCCAATATTCTAAAATATTCTTTTAGGTGCATCTAAAAGATTTTATGGTGCGATTTTACCCTTAAAATATTAAGTTGTTAGGCAGACCTGGAAAATATTTCATAGTATTGAATGAACAACAAATTAATTCAAAGTGTTTGAAGTATATAAGCAGGCTCGGTATCACAAGACACTTCTCATGTCAGCTCAAATTCTCTCATCTTGACATTCCAACGCAACACACGTAATTCATAATTTGTTGCTTCCTAGTTATATTAATGTTACCATGATTTTTAGGAGTGTTTTAACATTATTACGACCTAGTTATTTCGGTATTTTCAAGAACAGTTCTTGACTTCTTGTTCATAAGGTTTTTTTATTTGTGTGTGTGTGTTCTGATGATTCTTTGATCCTTGCAAATTATTTTCATTTCCAAGGGACTTTATTGTAATTCAAATTGAATATAAAGTATTTATTTATAATTTTTCCTAGTATCCATGTAATACATCCATTGAAAATTACTATCATACAAACAGTAAGCTTAATATTTTGAAACTTGGAAAGTTAATTAAAACATAGTAATATTCTTCTTTTTTTTTTGGCCAGCCATAATATCCTTCAATTCTAGTATTATGAAAACAATAAAATTATGATACGAATGCGCTTGGAAAGACAACCTCGAGACAGCGAACCAGAGCATCGTTATTGACTAAATATATTAAGTTTTAACTAAATATATAACTTATTAATTATAGGTAATAATAATTATTATCATTACCATTTTTTAGATCAACAGTTAACATGGAGATTGCACTTCTTATTACAACCATATATATATAATTGACTGAATTAGGGATTAAAAATTTATCAAATCTAATCAAATTGTGGATTATGTTAAATTTCTCCTTTTTATAAATATAATATATTTAATAGATAATCAGAAGAAGGAAAGTGTAATTTTGACAATAGTCTGAAAAGTGGAAGATTCCAGCAAGAGTAACTGCTACAACAAAACTAGGGAAAAAAGATTGTTGCAAATGCAACGGCAAGTCAGAAATGACGACCAACGGTAATAGGATTTTTTGGACTCTAATTTTGTTGCCTTCTAAATTCCAACAGGAAGCAGCATCATCACTATGGTCCATGTCCTCTCTCTCTGGAATCTTCTTCTTTGACCGTAGACAGAGTTTAACTAAATATTAATACATACTCTTCCTAAAATTCGAATTATCTGCATATAATCTCTACAATTCTTAAAACATTATGTTCAGGTAAATAACTTTCTCGTTATTAATTTACCACTTACTTCACTAAAATAATATAATCTAATAAAGGCCTTTTTTTAACAAATAGATTGTAATTTAGGAAGGTTATTTACACATAAAAGTTCAGGGATTGTCCGTACAAGATTGAAACTAGTTTTTTTTTTTTTATGTGAAGTTATAAAGGTCAAGAAAGCTATTTATATACAAGTCAGCTTTATATAATTTAGCCTAATATTATGAATAAAAAAATATTAAGTGTTCATTGGCCCATTGTTTAAGGCCAACAAAATAAACAGAAGAAAAAAAAATAGATTTCATGTTAAATCTTATAATAAATTGTACTAATTATAAATTACAAAAAAAAATAAACAAAAGAAAAATTAGATTTCATGTCACTGTTTCAGGAAGATGTAACTATGGCTGTAAAAGACCTAAATTAGCATCAATTCGATCTCAATTCCATTTGACAAACCAATTCAGAGAATTCCATGATATCTACATATTTTCAAGTGAATGAACAAAATAACACCATCACGAAATCTTAAGCTTTCTCCAACATGCTTTACTTAAAATAAATACTACCTCCAGTTTTAATTATAAGATCTTGCTTGTAGTTTACAAACAAGATCTTATAATTAGGACTGGAGGTAGGATAAAGCTTCAAAATAGAAACATAAAAAACGATTCCCAAATAATTCCTATTAAATCTTCAATATAATAGTGACATGCAAAGCAACTTTTAACGGAGAATCAGGCGCATCCAATGGAGTCAGATAATATAAAAGTGGAGAACTACAAAAAGTTCATAGCATAGAACAGGCCGCCCACCGTTATTAGGCAACGTAAATATCAGGGTACAGTGTTGAGTTAAGCAGAATGGACACATGTCAACCTAAAGTACACAACTAACTCATGGTTCAAATCACTTGCATTTAATTGAAGTGTTCCTATCACCTATTCATCAAAGGTTGTAACTTTGTATATGGTTACTGATATAACGGGTTGTGTCTGTGGTGGGTGCGGCAAACAATGTGTAACACAACAAAGCAATAAGTGGCTTCCACAATCCTGAAGAGATAGAAAGCTGTTGGAGAAAAGCCAAACCTCAGCAAGCCGTTCTTTCCCCTCTAAAGTAAGGCAGTGATGTCACATCAACTTGGCTTAGCACTGATAGGTGTATTTACAACTTTCAATTTCCTTTTGCTAAAAGCTGTGTCGGTGAATGTTGTGAAAAATCAGTCTTAAATTTGCAGTGAAACTCGGTTATTGTAAAGTATATGGTGAATGTAAACCTCTGGCATGTTGGCTCTCCATCTCAAGATGCATCAAGGATTTATGTCTCTGATATCGGCTTCTCTTGCCGGCTAATGCTGCAAGAGAGTATATTAGTTCAATAAACTAGTAACACAAGGAAAAACTATTACACAGGTAATGATAATACCAAATATATTTGAAAGAATGAAAATGGCTTTGCCAAAACCAGAATGCAAATGAGGTCATACTTACCCATTAATTCATGCGGAAGTCCAAAATCATATTCGTTCCTTCTCCTCCTGACATAAATACATACCAGCACCAGTAACGCACAGAAAACAAAAAGGCATGACAAGCCTATTGCAATTTTCCCCCAAGTAGATAGTCTTCCGTGTTTCCACAATAAAGGACAAGCTGGCAGAGATGGCACGCCACACAAAGCTTCGTTGCCAGAGAGACTGAATAAAAAATAAATTACTTATCATCTGAATTATTAACATTACAAATTGACTACAATTTTCACGGAAGAAAACTATCCTAAGTTGTACCTCCCAAAAAAATAATTCTATGGTGAAACACTTCTCTTTTTTTTTTTTTTTTTGACCTGAGGTGAAACACTATTTTGCACCTACTGCAAAAATGCATTCGGCACCTGACTTATGCCACTTCATGAAGCAACTGCATATGCCCAGTAAAACAAAAACAATGGCAGGGGTCAAAATGTGTGGTCGATGTGGTCATTCAATTGAGCATATTGAGCGTTACTCAAAGTGGGACAGTTTTCATAAATCATCCAAATTCTAGTTCAGCTTTTCAGAAATATACAAATTAAATAAGCTTTATATATGAAAAGGAGTTGGGTACACAATGAACACTGAGAGGAGGCTGAACGACTTTTACGTAAGAAAAGGCATTAAGTCTCTCCTTCAGCATCCAAAGCTGATCAGGACGACACAGTGAGCTTATATATAGGACTTTCGTAGCTCTACTTGCATTTAATTTAGACAGAAAGACATACAGAATGGTCAGCCAGATAGGGATATTATCCAAGAAAGATAAATTAACCAACATTCCATTCTGAACATAGTTTTATTTTGAGACTCAGGTTAAAGTGACATACTCAAAAGCTCCCCCATGCACACCAACCGAGTAAAGTCCTTCTGGCACTTGTCCTTCCAAAAAGTTATCATTCAATAGCCTGGTAAGACAAAATGGATTAGAAAAAAACACCAAAGCAATACCGTACTGCAGGTTAATATACATACTCAACCTATCCATATCAGAGGGAGGAGATATATAAAAACGTTCCATTTTTTAATTATGAACACTTTAAATCCAAGAAAACTGCTAATGAAACAGCTTCATTGGGACTGTTTTTACCTAGGTTTCATCCCATAAATCAGAAAATCTTGATCTTAACCTTTGCTCTCTTTGACATTAATCCAGCTATTGATCTGGAAACCAAACTATTAAACATAAGGAGGAGAGGTTGCAGTTAATTCATCAGTAATTTGAGTCTTATGCACATTCCCCACCCAAACTTTCCCTTTTTTTTTTTTTTAAATGCAAACCAACCCAAAGCTTTATAAGTGTCATTTGAACTACCAGAAGTGTCCAAACCTCCATGTACTACAGGGTTTATTCAATTTCCTAATCTCTGTTTTAAGATTCTTCCTCATGTGCCCCTCCATTCTAGAGCATCTACAAGAACATGCCAACATGGGAAAGGGGAAGTCTGATGTCAGTGTGACACCGAAATACTCAGAAAAGGCCGACAGGCTTTCCTAACCTTGATAATGGAGTTAAAAAGTGAAGATCCTCAGAAAATAATGACGGAAAAATCCTGCTTATTTTGGCAAGGTTTACAAAACTATATTCCCATGTTTAGTAAGCTACCACCAAAGAAGTGTTTGCCCTCCTATTATTGAGAATTCTGCCCACGCTACTCAATTCTCAACTTCTAACTCTTAAAGAGGTGGAAGAGCAAAGCATGCTAGCCATGATAATATAAAATCATGCAATAAAAAAGGACACATTTATTGGCAATTGAAAAGTACAGACCACTTCAAGCAACAAATGCAAGTATTCTGCCTTGCCCTCAGCATCTTTAGATCCAGATTACCAAAAAAAAAAAAAAAAAAAAAAAGAGGAAGGAATTTCTAAGGAGGAATATTTCAAGCTCCATGGCATGGCCATATTCACCAATTCTATAATCAAACGTCAACTAGCAAACTAACAAAAAAACTCACTTGTTCCATCATTTTTGTTCCCGACTCTGATTATTCAGGATTTAAAGACAAAGAAGACAATTGGTAGAGGCTTTGAATCGGTGATTTGGACTTCACAACAAAAATGGTTACAGTCAGGTCTATGATCTGGAATATTCTGAAACCTTTTTATTTGTTGACAAGATAACCTCAGTGCATATCTTCATCTCTATGATTTCAACCTTCAAGTGGCCTTTACAAAAGTAAGATATTAAGAATGCTTCAATCCATGGAGATATTCAAGAAGAGGTTTATAGTTGCTCCAAAGAGGGCAAGTAGGCAGTAAAACTAAGTCATTATATGGTTTAAAGCAACTGTCTTGGGCATGGTTTAGCAGGTCTAGTGAACAAGTTACAGCCTTGGAGCTTCAAAGGTGTGGAATGAATCACTGTATTTTATAATTGTAGTCCTGTGTGGAGAAATATATCAATTGTTCATGATGACGTTCTGATTTTCATAGATGACGACCAAGGATTTACCAACTTAAAATTGCCTTTTCACAACAATTTTGAAACCAAAGCTCTGACATTATCAAAGTATTTACTTTGCAATCGAGGTGACTAGGCTGTATTTATCTTGTTAGTCGTCTTGTCTCTTGCAGTTATTTTCATTGTCAAGTTTTGATATTTTTGATATTATAAACAAGGACAGAACAAGGACTAAAGTAAGTTTCACCCTTCGGCCCCTATGTTGTGCACAATGCAAATGTTTTACACATGACAATTATGAGATTTTAATAAACTAATTAAAATGTTTAGTAAAAGTGTACTTAAAACAAATTTCAGAGCTAGATGCCAATCATGACATGTTTATGGCTTTATCTAACAGAAAGAGACATAATAGATAACGCAAGGGATACTTACACAAGCTGCAAACTTGAAGAGGCTAAACCGTCTGGTATGGAACCTGTTAATTCATTGTTGGACAAATCCCTGGAGCATACATTATACAGAAAAAAATGTCAAGCATTAAATGATAACGAGGTCGTTTTCTATTTCTCCTTTGTACAGATCAGACTGGCATAATATAATTTTATTAAAATGAGCAGGTAACTCTGCAATTTATGTGGTCTAAGCTGCAGCTAACAAACAATTGTGCAAGAAAGATATGTGCTATCTGAAAATATTCCTTTCAGTCCTCTTTATACAATCCTTTTAACTAAACTACACAGTTTAAGAAAACAGTTAAAATTAGTTAAAAGCAATAAATTTGTAAAAATTCAACCTTTTTTCCGGAGTATGTCCTTATTTAATAAGGGAGCAAATAACATAGAAAAATACTAGTAATCAGATGATGAATGAAAGAGAACGTAGTATGAGAAAAAGATGAGGAAAGATAAAAATTAATTAGAGGCAAAATTAGTAAAAACACATTTAATGTTTAGACACCCTTAATGAGGATCTTATAAAAAAGGCCAATCCAATTCAAATTTTGGGATATTATAAATAGGACCAGAGGGAGCATCACAATTTTCAGAGTAATGGCTCTTCTTACACAAGTTCCAATTCTAAGCAAAATGTTAAAAATATAACTTCAGTGCATCCAGATATCGAAAATTGATTTTCATTGAAGAAAGAGCCCCACTAGGTTTTGTGAATTTGCATAAAATCTGAAAAATAACAGCCTGGTAGAAAAACTGGGTAGCAAGTTTACTATCAGTAATACTTACAAGCGTATCAGGGATTTTTGCCCCAAGCCAGAAGGTATGGAACCACGAAGAGAATTAGAACTTAAGTTCCTGTAATTTTCAAGAGAGGTTACTGGATAATTGAAGTCAAAATAAATAGGGAAAATTGGGGATAAATCACCCATTGAAAATTTAATTGGCAAATGGGACATGAGGATTTTGTGCAACTTAGCTTCTTTTTGTGCAACTTATCTTCCCTTGTGTGCAATGTATCTTCCTTTGTGTGCAATGATCTTCCTTTGTGCGATGTGCAACTCAATTTCCCTTTGTGTAAATGAAATTCTCTTATGTGCAAGTGATCCTCCCTATGTGCAAACTAATTCCTTATATCCAAATAATGTTTTGTGCAAACTATCTTCCCTTTGTGCACTTATCATCCTTTGTGTGCAACTAATCTTCCTTTGTGCAATCAATTATCCTAAGTCCCATTTGCCAATTAAATTTTCAACGAGGGATTTATCCTAATTTTCCCAAATAAATATGACAAAAAATTGGGAAAGAAGGCCACATGGTGCTTGAAAACATGCCTATAATGAACAATGATCTACTAGAAAATTTAACGTGGATCCAAAAGTTTGACCAGCATGATTTAGAGAGAAATGCTTTATAGATAAGATGTGCTAATTATAACACTTTTAGCTTCTCGTGCATGTTACAGTGCTATTTAGGGATTAAGTAGCACTAAAGGTTGGGTTTGATGATTCAATAATGTAGTCAAAGAATGAAAGGACAAGGTTAATTGAATCTTGAAAGAATCAAAACCCGTCAATCTGAAAATGAACGCTGATGTTGTTCTAATTCAAGGAACAGGTAATTGTAAACAAAAAAACAGGAGAGTATAAGGAGAACTGCAGGTTCTGACAGCTGTTTAAATAACACAAACATCAAAGGTGCTAGAAAGCTTCTAACCCAAAAAACAAATATGGACTTAACATGTTTCTTACTGAAGAGTTGTGTAATGGTAGCCTCAACATATATCAGCCGTATAATGATTAGTGAATATCAGGCATTAGCCTTTGTAAGCTTTTTAGCAGTTGATACTTACAGGCTTACCAAGTCTGACAAAAGACTAATCTGGTCACTAATGTACCCTTTCAAGCCTTGACTGCCAAGATCTCTGTATTTAACATTAAAATAAAAATAAAATCAAAGCCATGGAGAAAGAATTATAAATTAAAGGAGAAGCAACCTAAAACTTCTGTTTTTCCTTCCATTTTTTTTTATCTTATGGGGATAAGTCACTTTTTTATGTCATATGTGCAACGGCAGTTTCACCCATATTCCTCTGTCTAGCTTCTTGAGCCCCCTCCCCCAAAATAAATAAATAAATAAATCAAAAAAATGATTTTAATGTGTAATAATGTTGGCCAGTGTTAACTAATCTTCAGTCTTTATAAGCAACCTAAAACTTCTGTTTTTCCTTCCATTTTTTTTTATCTTATGGGGATAAGTCACTTTTATATGTCATATGTGCAACGGCAGTTTCACCCATATTCCTCTGTCTAGCTTCTTGAGCCCCCTCCCCCGAAATAAATAAATAAATAAATCAAAAAAATGATTTTAATGTGTAATAATGTTGGCCAGTGTTAACTAATCTTCAGTCTTTATACTACCTGCAAATTGCAATATGATTCACCATTTTTTTTAGGAAAATAAAAAAGTATTTTTTCAACAATCTTACGTGCTCAATGTCATACAACCAGTTATAATGACTGCATTTAGTAAAATTAATCTCTCACATGTATATTCGGTGAGTGGAAAATCTTTCACATTAAGCATGCCGCATCATTTAGTAAAACTTCACAGTAAAGTCATTGTGCATGAAGCATCAATCCTCTTCCAAAATTCAGTTTAAAAATGTAAATTATAACTTCAAAGAAGAGTAAGACATGCTCACATTTCACTTATCACGAGGGCAGCATGATTCTTATTCATGCGGCAGGTGACTCCTTCCCAAGCATCCCAATTAGTAGGAGCACAAGGATCACCATTCCAACCCATTCTATCAGGAACACGAAGTGAATCTTTCAATGCTTTCATGGCAATCACTGCAAAAGGGTCCCCAGTTAACAACCCACGATTCTTAGGGTTTATCTTCAACCAGCACAATATTAAAATACTTCCCTCCACGGCATATTCCATATGACCAAAAATTATGTCAAAAATGCAATCACATTCACCATTAACATTAGCATAGTATTGCTAACTTTCCGATTCCTCCCTAATTATCTTTCCATTAACGTCTTAACAAGTTGCAAGATAATTTCAGATGCCAAAGAAGAAAATGCATATTTCCTTTGAGTAAATGTAACCAAACCTGTAGATGGTAAATGGATCAAGAGTTCAGCAATATACCTTGTTGCGGCACGGTAGAAGGGTCACTGGCAACCAAAGCATAATTTTCAAGCCCACTAATTAGAGGGGCACCTACTGCAGCCACAAGCTTCACAGTCAACACACTACTGCTCAAATTCCTCACAATATAGTGCCAAGTAAACGCAGCAAAGCTTCCCACCTGCTTGTATATGTCAATCCTAGTTGCATTCTTGCCATTGATCAACACATCGAACACCCTATCTCCTGCCTTCTTCACACTGGAATCAATTTCCGCAAAATGCAACCACACTAAGTAATCTAACTTCGCGTCCACATTCAAATTGTACTCCAAGACGCCATCTTCTCCACCAACAGTCACCGCCGATTGGTACAACTTCATCGGGAAGTAATTGGGCTTCTGTTCAGTTCCGCTTATGGTGTTCCTCGTGGATATAGCTCTAACATCGTCGCGGTTGCGGTGACTCGATAGACCGAAATTTGATCGGAATTCGGAATCGGACTGCCATGACCGACCAAAGAGATCGGTGTCGTTGCTGAATCCGGGACCCCATTGATCAGTCCCGCAAGATAACCTTCCATAATTGACGAGAACGTGCTTATCTCCTATACTCGTCGAATCGTAAGACAGGGGATCGACATGTACAAGCTCGAGAGAAGAGATAACCGGGGGATCAGTAGCCAAGCCGTAAAAGCAGACATCAGCCTCACCGTCTGTGACGTAAGCAAACAGATCAGAATACGCACCCCCTAGAGCTACAGATTCCGGCCACGGAGAACGCCAGCTGAAAATGACAGTGCCCTCGACGGCGACATCGAAAGAAGGAGTGTGAGACTTGCCATCGTAGTTGTCGTAAACGACAAACGTGCGGAGGAAGTAACGACCGGAGGGAAGAGAAGGGATAATGTAGCAGTTCTTCTTGCCGTGAGAGACAGGAAAGAAGCGAAGGGTCTTCTCGTAGGGGTAGTGGAATCGGAGTGGCTCCGATACGACGGAGGAGGCGCCGCCGGTGAAGAAGCGGTCGGAAAGCCAGGTAGTATTGAAGGGATCACTGGTGTTGATGGGGCTACCACAGTCAATATGGTAAGATAAACCTGTGAGAAGGAGGATAAGGAAAAAGAAAGCAAGAATTAGTGGGAAGACAAGGCATTAAATGGGCAAAGTGATTGAATAATAAATAGTAGGAAAATGCGAAGAGATCAGAGGTTACCGTAAGGGTAAGGTGTAGAGAAGGAGGCGGAGGCGGAGAAGATGAAGGTGGAGATGAAGGAGCAGACGAAGAAGGGGAGGGACATTTTCGCCTGACTGCGGAGGAGTACTGTGGAGTATGTCGGAGTGGGAGTGATGATATAAAAAGGAGGGAAAACCTGGGTCAAATGGGGAAGAAAAGAATCAGTAACGAGTAATCGGTGTAGGGGTTGACGGGTTCTTTGCTATCGCTAAAATCACTTAAATCACCTGTAGGCATCTTTTATGTTTATATAAATTAGAAAAAAAAATTTCACATATTTATCTCGTATTGATTAAAAAATTACTTATAAATCATTCTAAATGAGCTCATAATTTGACTAATAAGCATTTCTAAGCACCCGTGAACATATGTTTATAAGTATTTATAAACACATTTTATATAAATTAAGACAAAATTCTTCTTACATACTTACTTCATATTTTATAAATAATGATTGAAAAGTTGTTTATAAATCATTCTAAATAAATTCTTATCATAAAATGGTATGTTTTATGAGAAAATTGCAATAAGGTTTCACGTAAGAGAATTTAATAAAAAAGATCTCTTGAAATCATCATATTATTTTAAAGTCCTAAGGGAACCTCATTACAAGAGATTTTAGTTGTTTAATTATCAAATTGTCCTTTTTTTTAAGTATGTATTGATAACTAAAAGTACAGTCATTAACAACTTAAAGTGTAAAGATTAACAACTATCATAATAGTATGAGTTGTCAATATCTGTCATGATAATTGTTAATTGTTACACTTTAAGTTGTTAATAACTGTACTTTTAGTTGTCAATGCATACTTTAAAAAAAAAAGATAAATGCAGTTTTGGTAATTAAACAAATAAAATCTCTTCTTGGGACTTCAGATTATAATTTGATAATTTTAAAGGGTTTTTTTGTATTTAATTCTTTTATACGAAATCTTATTGCAATTTTTCCATCTTTTATTTTAAAAAATAGGACACACAATAACAAATGAACAAAAATCTTGATATAATAAATATGAACAACTTTACTTAAATATTATCCTTTCTTAAGACCTATTCAACATAATTTTAAAAGAAAAATTATTGTTTTAAGTTAGTTATTTTAATTGAAACATATATTTCTTTGGTCCTATTTATAAAGTCAATTCTAACATATTTTACACAGAATAAGAAAAGCTTTAAATTTTATTAAATCTTATTTAAAATTTAACAACTTTTTAATTTTATCCATATATTATGCCTCATGAAAACAAAATCAATATGATAATAAATGAAGGGTAAAATTATATGATCATATAAAAAAATTTCTCTCTCCATCCTATAAATAGGACCAAAAACTTTCTTCTCTATCTGTCCTATAAATAAGAGTAGAGGAATATTATTTTTCTTTTTGTATGAGGAAACAAGAATAAGAGAAACTCAGTTCATAAATGGGATAATTAACTCCAAAACAAGCATAATGCGGTGATTAGAGAATGAGTTTAATGAAGAGCTAAACTGGCAAACATGTTTTAAAGAGGCGAAGCTGAGCAAATCTAGTTTGTTTAGACTCAATTTGTTTTTAATACAAAATTGGAATAATTACTATAGTATTAGGTATTGTGACCTTTTTCTTCAAAACAAGTTGATCTACCTTGCTCCATTGATAATATTATTGAATGTTCGACAATCATAAAGTTAGATTTTGTGAAATTTACAAATTAAATGCTGAAATTATTTCCTACCTTTTTTGTTCTGCATCTGTTAGCATCAAGCAGTTTCATGCCCAAAAAACAGTGGAAAAAAAGCATAAGAACGAAAATGAAAACAAAACGACAATAACTACTATAACTACTCAAGTTGAAATCGAACTGAAAATAACTACTCTAGCTGAATTTGTTGAGAATAGTTGACAAATTATTCACCAACTTTACCACGTCAATTGATAGTGACTTTTGAAATTTAATTAAATATAAAGGGTTAAGATGAATATTTGTCCCAAAAGTTTTAGTTTATGAACATTGGCTATCTAGAAGTTTTTTTTGGCTCAATATCATTCCAGAAGTTTTTAAATCATAGCAATGTCACCTTGCTGTTATTTAGGTTAAGTTTGATCGTTAGTTGACCAAACATGCTGAGTTGGCAGTCCATGTGTCATCCAAGTCATTTTCTTTTCTGGGTTAAGATACAAATTTGTCCTATAAGTTTTTACTCAAGAATGCTGGATATCCAAAAGTTTTCAAATTGTAGTAATATTGTCTCAGGGGTTATTCATGTTAAATTTGACTATTAATTGACGAAATACGTTGAAAGAATAAGTTCACATGCGATCCACTTCTTTTTTTTCCCCAATGTGAGAATTTAGCACTAGCTTTGGAAGAATCATTGGTTCAATGCTTTCCTAGCCTGCAACCATTCCTAAAATCGACCTCATCATTTACATTTTTCAAAAATTCTCGTGAGCTTCTCCTTTACATATATCTTTTCCTATATTTTTGCTCTACTTTTGTTCTCATAGAAAGTACTAAACTAAGAGCAACTAGCAAAATAACAAATAGGTGGAAAGAGTTGTTTTTGTATGGAGAAATGACATTAGGGTTTTGAACCAGGAATGAAGTGGATAACTTTTTTTAAAAAAAATGAAGTGGATCGTTGAAAACCATGTCTTAGGGGCTCTCAAAGAAAACTAAATCAAGCTAAACTGTAATATAATAGCCTAACCTGGATTGAATTTGTAAGGAGCCTTTTTATATTGGGATAAAGGTCATTTTTGCCTCGGAAGTTTCCATAAAGGAGCACTAGCTGCCAGGAAGTTTTTTTAAGTGCAATGTAGGCCCGGAAGTTACAAAAAGGTAGCAATGTGGACCTATTTAGATGGAGACTTACCGTTTTACGTTAAGTGACACCGTGTAGCATGAAGGAGCATCCTTGCGAACAACGTGGCATTTAGTTGGATGGGAAATATGGAGGCAGGATGGACACGTGTAAATTGAAGTGAAAAATGGAGAAGGAAAACGGCAAAAATTTGAGGAGGAAGATGAAACGAGTCTAGTAGTTTTAGTTGTGGACGGAGAAGGAATCACTGTGCTAGGGTTGGACGAAGTGTGAAGTGTGAATGAAATCAGAGGGCTACAAGTCTCAATGGCATTAGGGCAAGGAAAGGACGAGATGAGCATAGAGATTCTTTGGGAGACAAGTAAGAATGGAATCTATTTCAGTGTTGATATGAAAAAGGTGTGATTGGAAGCTTTTTTTATCTGGATGGTGAAAGTTCATATTAGTCCTTTATTTTTTGTTCATTAGATTGTTTGTTAATTAGTTGTTTTCTGATAATTAATCTTGAGTTTAAGCTAGTGATGGCATCGGATAGTGAGAATGGTGGTCCCAAGGGTGGTCCCAAATCTGGTGTGGAATATTGGTGTTATCTGGGTAGTTTGCTGTGTGAGTTTAATAAGAGGAAGAAAGAGTGGAAAGAGACAAAAGAGCATCTATGTGAGGGGCATGAGTCCATTGCGGCTTCTATCTCAACATCTGGGTTGACAAGAGAAAATTGTACGAAGGGTGGCAACAAGGAAGGTGAAATCCAACTAGATAAGGGGAAAAGGAAGTGTGTTGAGGAAGACGATGGTGGTGAAAGTAGGCATGGTGACGATGGGGATGATGCTGATGATGGGGATGATGCCGATGATGGGGATGAGATGGATTGGAATAAAAAAAATATGCTTCTTAAAGACTTTGAAAGCTGAATTGATTGAGAGATGGAAGGAAATAGAAGAGCAATATGGGGATGTGGTTGAGGGAAAGCAGGGTCATAATGCATCTAATAACATAGATGTATATGATAGGATTGAAGTTTCTCATGATAATGGACAAAATGAATGGGTTGAAGTGGTGAGTAAAGGGATGGGGTTAAGAAATGAGAAGCAGAAAGAAGTAGACGAAGGAACTGGGGATTTGTTAAAGGGAAAGTGTGATAAGCAACCTTGTAGTAACCCCAGACTCCCAGTATGTGTGATGTTAGTCAAATAGGTCATGATAATGGAGAAAATGATGGGTTGGAAGATATGAGTAAAGGTGATAACGAAGTTGAAGATGAAGATGATGAGAGTGAATATGGTGATAATGAAGGTTATAAGAGTGAAGAGGATGATAGTGAAGATGAAGATTTTTCCCCGAGAGATGATGAGTTGCTCGTAGATGATGAAGATGAAGATTTTGAGGATGAGGACTTGTTTAATGAAGTGGGCCCAAGTGATCCTAATGGGCCTTTCATAGAAGTGAGAGCCCATAAAGAAGCAACTGGGTCTGAAGATAGGCCATTTTTCATGCGGGGATATATATATGCAAACAAAGCTGAGTTGGTAGGAGTAATAAATAACTATGCCATTAAGCTTGGAGTGAAGTTAAGGCTAGCTAAAAGTGAGCTGCGTAGGGTAAAGGCTTTGTGCGAGGAGGGGTGTCCATTTGTGCTGTATGCATCAAAAGAAGGGACAAATCCGAGGCTAGTAGTGAAGACCTTTTGCCTAGAACACATATGCGGTAGGGTTTTCAAGAACCCTAGGGCTTCAGTGAAGTGGATTGCAAACTATTTAAAGAGGAAGATCCAAGAGAGGCCACAGTACAAGATTGTTGACATGAAGAAGGACATGGAGGATGAGTTGAAGCTTCATGTAAGCATTTATAAATGCAAATGAGCAAAGAAAATAATTATGAGGCAGATGGAGGGAAGCTATATTGATGAGTTCAACAACCTGCAAGCTTATTGTCATTAGTTGAAAACATCTAATCCTGGGTCGAATGTCTCTCTTGAATTGAGTAAAGATGCATTAGACAATGGAAAGAGGATGTTTAGTAAACTCTATATATGCTTTAATGCTTCAAAGGTAACTTTTTTATTTTATGGTGGTGATTTTTTAATTTTGTCAAATCTATGGTGGTAATTACATTCTGACGTGGTGTCTTGTTTGTTAGTGCTACTAAGACTGGATGGAAGGCAAGGTGTAGGCCAATTATAGGAGTTGATGGGACTTTTTTGAAGGCAAATGCCAACAGTATAATACTAACAGCGGCTATCTTAGACACTGATGATAGCTTATATCCCATAGCATTTGGGATCACCCAGAAGGAGAACACTGTTAATTGGAAATGGTTTTTCCAATGGTTACAAAAGTCATTGGATCTAAACAATAGGGAGCGTGTGACCATTATTTCTGATATGCAAAAAGGTTTTTTCTTATCATAATTTGTCATTTGCATACAACTATTTCAATTATGATATAAAACATAAATTGTCTTCCAATGGTGTAAGGGTTACATTTAGTTGTGTCAGATGTATTACCAGAAGCTGAGCATAGATTGTGTGCAAGACACGCTTATGCTAATTGGAACAAGAGATGGCATGGTGGTCAGTTGAAGAAGACTTTCTTTGCATGCACTTAGAGCATGTTTGAGGAGCAATTTGATGACGATTTGAGAGCACTCAGAGCTTTGAGCAAAGAAGCAGCGCAGGCAGTTGTGAGTTACCCTCCTCCTACGTGGGTAAGAGCATTTTTTAGTACTCAATGCCTATCCTGGATTGTTGATAACAATTGCAGTGAGAGTCTTAATGCCTAGATAGCGAGTTTAGATACTTGCCTCTAATTAGGATGATAGATGGGATTTGGATAAAGATGATGTCTAAGTAGGCTGAGGCTGAGAGACTAGTAGAAAAGTGGAAGGGAAATTTTAGCCCTAAGTCTATTGCTTTGTTTGAAGAGAATAGGAAATTGTCTGTGCATTGTAGGGTTGCCTTTAATAGTGATGATGGGTACAAGGTACATAAGGGTGACAATAGGCATAATGTGTTTATGAATAGGAAACAATGCATGTGTAGAGCATGGGACTTGATTGTTATCCCTTGTTAGTGTAACATCCCAAAATTTCTAACCCAGAGATAGGAAAATAGGTTACACCCTAATATCTTTAACATGATTAATGAAAGAATTAGGATTGACCAAGGCCAGGTGAAATAAAAGATAGATAAACAGTACAACAATTGAAGTGAAAACTAAAAAAGGACCAAATTGTCATTTTTGAAATGATTGGTCTATAAAGGGCATTATCATAATTAGTGTCCGAAAATCCTAAAAATTTCTAGTAAATCATGAGAAATAGAATTAATGCCATAAAATGATATTTGACATCTAGGAAGAGGTTGAAAATAATTTGTTAAAAATTTATTTTAATTATTAATATTTTGGCTAAATTAGGAAAAATTGGCCAATATCAATTATTAAAAATACCTAGAGATCTCAAAAAATTATGAAAAATTAAAGAAAATTTATTTACAATTGTGGAGATTTAGAAAATTATTTCCAACCCCAAATGATGAGGAGGTTAGCTTTAATTGAATTTAAAGCTAAATTAATATCGGTAGATTGTCGATTCTTACGGAAACGGCAATTTAAAGAGTTATAGGGGGATAAAAATTATAAAATTAATCAGAAAAATTTCCTTTACTAAGACATAATTAATAGTGATCTGATATAAGAATTCTAAGATACTAGAATTTTTCAGCTATCAGATAAAATAAATCAATATTATATTAAGACTTAGTGGACTGTCAGGACAACCAGGATGGTAAAATTTCTGACAGAATGTCAAGGACACATATCATGTCCAAATTGGCTAAGAAAGGGAAAAAGAAAATAAAAAGAAAAAGAAAAAGAAAAGAAAAAGAAAAAGAAAATAATAATCAAGTTAGATTAAAATCTAATCAGGGTTAAGTAAGATGATTATGGTTAAGTCATCTTTCATAAGATCTTGACACATGGCAAACATGGTTCATTGGATGGTTAGGATTCAACCATCTATCTTTGAAAAGTCAAAAGCTTCTAGAAGGGTAATTAGCCAAGTTAATCAAGGAATCAAGAGAGTTAACCTTGATTAAAGCCTAATTAATCTTAATGGATAAGAAGAAATGACGTAAGCCCTAATGACTCACTATCCTAGTGTCAACACATTAAGCCACATAGCTTAAGATTTGTACATTTGGAAAGCGGTAAAAATTGGAAGGTCAAGATCAAGTCTTATGCAAGAAGAGCATGTGTGGAATTAATGGAAATATGAAGCCTATAAATACCCCCCACGTGTTCATTTCGTGCAAGGCCATTCAAGTAGGGAAACTCTTGCAAAATTTCATTTAGAGAGAAAAAAAGAAGAGTTTTAGTGGGAGAAAGTCATTTGGAAGCAAGGTAAGCTTCTACGACTCTTTTATTTCAAATTATAATAGTTATATGTTGGTTTTATGCTATTTTAATGATGATAGAAAGTCATTTTTCTAAGAGGAAACACTGTCCAAATTTCATCAAAATGGATAGGAAGGGTTTAGGTTATGTACGATTAAGATTAGGCATGGTTAAAAGTTAAGGATTAAGTGATTACATGTTAGTTTTGTTGAAAATCCTTTTCCCTATGACTATATATAGTGTTCAGCCAAGTCAAGTTCAATGGGAAGGGATTGGATCTTCATAAAACTAATATGATAAATAGATTCTACATGAAAAATTTTGTAGGAAAGGCCCAAGAAAGTTCAAAAATCAAGGCTAGAAAAATAAATCCTAAAAATCAAGAAAAAAGGGTTTAAGGGGTTATGTTAAGTTATGGAGTTGTAATAATACTTAATGTTGTGTCATTGGTTGCCTAATAGGCTATACACAACAAAGGGGGCAAAGATCTAGTCAAGAGGAAAGAATTCAAGAGGAAGGAAAGTATTCAAGGTAGCTTTGCAATCCATTATATGAGAGTGTCACTTCACTTTGTATGATTATGGCTGTGTTTTGCTAACTTGTTATGTTATGAGGTGAATGAGTATGTTATATTATATGATGTTGTCTTCATGCAATTTATGTCTTGGCTTATGCTATGTTGAGTGCCATGAATGGTTATGATGATATGTCCTTGCCATAGTGTGAACATAAAGTTAAAGTATGTATGCATATAGCTTGATTTACAAGGTATTGTGTGACCTTCATAATATATGTAATTGCTACTAAGATTCTCCAAGAATATTACCCTAATATTTAAACAAACCCTAGGGCCCTCAACATCCAAGGGCAAATGAAGGGAGTTGGCTCTTGCTTGAAGAGGTAGTAAGCCACAGTGACTTTATATGGCTTTGAACCTTTCTATTTTGGAAGAATGTAATGATAAGCATACTTTAAGTTTCCAATAGTATGATTAAGATTAGAAGTATACAAGTATGATTAGAATAGTCCCAAGATGTTAGAAATAGCTAGTATAACTAAGAGAGTATGTTATGATGGTAGATGATCAATTAAGTTAAATTACCCTTTCAAAGAAGGGTAAAAAGTGAACTAAAATGGACCAAAGTTTGACCAATGACCATTTGAATAAACAAGTGAGTTAGGTTATGAAATTTGGTAAGCAAAGAGATCTAATTTTTCTCTTTAAAATGAGAGGTAGTTTGCCCGATTCTGATAACCGAGCAGAAAGTTAGGCAAAGATAAAGTAAAAATCCAAAAATGACCAAATGAATAGTAAATTTTTCAAAGAAAACTGGGCTTGAATTTCAAGGCAATCAATCCAGAAGCTATTTTTTCTCAGAAGTTTATCCAAAGAGCTTTCTATAGAACTTAGAATCACTCTATTTTGATTTTTCTACAATTAGTTATGAATTTTTAAAGTTTGCCGCATTTTAAGGTTACAATGAATAGTATTTCGGAAAAAAAATTTCAAACTTGATTTTTCATAACTTGTAGTGTTCAAAAGTGATACCAAATGCTTCCGCAAGGCAAGTTAATTGGTATAAACTTAAGGTGTGACAGTTAGCATGCTCTTTGTGCATTGTATTATGCAAAATTGGACCCAATAATTCTGATTTCACAATACTTTCACCAGGATGCATATTTGGCTAGTTATAGGACAAAATTCAACCAGTGAGGGGCAAGGCATGCTAGGGTATTCATAGGATCTAGCCGTTGAACTACCTCCACTATCCAACATGCCAGGAAGACCAAGGAAAAAGAGGATAAAGACAGAAGAGTCAGCAAGGAGAAGAAAAATTGACAATCTAGGACAACCTACACAACAAAGTGCTCCGCAAAATCCAGATTTGCCTTTGCCTACACCTGACAAATTGAGTAAGAGAGGATCCACTACCAAATGCACCATTTGTCAAAAAGAAGGCCATAATAAAGCAACTTGTCCAGATGTACATACAATACTCTTTAACTGATTACTGTTTTATAACTATCTAACACTTTTTGTATTTATCTTCATTGTAACAAAAACCACAATCTAGTCTCAAAACACCAAGACCAAAAAGGCCGAGGAGTGGCCAAAGTGAAGCTCCTACCGAAGAGTCTTAAACTACTTCAAGACCATGTGGGGGAAGGGCATTTTATAAGAACAGGATAGAGAGTGGGATGGGACTTAGAGTTAACTTGGACAGTGGAAGGACACAACGTTAGTAACACTTATATACTTGGACACTTTAATATAATTAGACACCCATGTTATAACTTCATTTTTTTTAATGTTTTTAAATGCATTATTGTTAGCTTAGGATGCCTTCAGAGGCTGTCATTAATGAGGGCACAACTGCTGGGTATATGGAGCAACATGCAGATGTTGAGACTCGCTTCCCTGTACCCAATGAAAGGGAAATGCGCAGGACCACCAGGAGTCAAACGTCAACACACGAGGGGTCTCGAAAAATTCAATATAAAGGGGATGGAGCAATTATATCAACTCCTTCTCATATGTCTTTCACTCTTCGAGGTCTCATGTGGCAAGGACAACCAGCCATCACAACTTCCACACTCTTATCCATGAAGGACACTAACCTCATTGCCTTAAGTAGTAGAAAGAAGGCCAAAACTAAAAAAAGACAACATTAGATGCCTTAATGTTTACTAACTGTATTCATACAGACTCTTATCCAAGAAGGACAATCTTTTTGATACGTAGCTGGTTTTGTTTGGATATTTAATGTAATGTGTGGGTCATTTCTAGATCTAATTATCATTTTATGTTTTGTAACTAAGACAACTTAGGTAATGTTCTATTACTATCAATTATAAGGCATCTTTTTTTATTTATTATTTGGCCACTTTAGCGACCACCATGTTGTACCAATGTTTACCAATTTATTGTTATCAATTGTGCATCTAATTAGGTACCAATTGTTATTAACCACAAATGCCAATATAATGTTATAGGTCCGTCATTTTCCACTTCCCCTGTTACTATCACAAATTTTCAGCAACATAACAACAACTGATTCACTAAAGGGATCATATGTTATTTTTCTATTTCCAAATAATTCAAATAACATTTCATACAATACTTTCCCATTACAAAAAACATCAACCCGCCATCACCATTATTTAATTATATATATGGCTAATAATGAGGAAGACCCAAGTTGCCACCAATGCACCCATCACAACCTTCAGCCTCCTTTCATTTTTCTTCATCTCACTAACTATTGCTTTCATTTCATCATCTCCATTCCTTTGTCTCCCATTTTCCTTGTAAAGCCTTTCCACATGCCCAGTGAGCTCATTTATCACCTCCTTCGGCCTCTCTCCCATCTCCTCATCATGCTAGTGAAAATATCCACAGACCCTTTCCTATTCATTATAACCAGCGCATTATATATCACTTTAACATAACTTATAACATAACATCAACAATAACAAAAGCAAACAAAAGCAAACCTGTTGATAATTTTGACACCTATAAAACCTCTTGCTTGGGTTCATTTCTGTCCACAACGTCCGAAGAGGAGCCACCATGCCGCAACAACAATTCCTTCCTTGTCTATCTTTCTTAGTGTCTCAACTTCATCCTCTCAAAAACACAACCCTATGCCTCCCTCCACTCACAAATGATGCAGTTGAATCTCCCATTTCTTGTCTTCTATGCTGTGCCCCACCACATTAACACCCTCTGTCTATTTCCTTCACTGGCTTGGGGAATTAAACTCGCCCTAATACATACAGTGCAACTCAAAAGGCTTAAAACATTTCCTCTAACATTGATTATATGGACCACTATTTTGCTATGGACCACATTTCTGACCTTGCGTGGCAAAAATTCCCATGTGGCGAATGACTGTGACGTCTCTATCTAAATAGGTCCACATTGCTAGCTTTTTGTAACTTCCAGGGCTACATTGCACTTAAAAAAACTTCTTGGCAACCAGTACTTCTTTGTGGAAACTTCCGGGGCAAAAATGACCTTTATCCCTTTTTATATTTTCAGTTTCTTAACATAACCGGTCCACTTAACCAATCAAATCAACAAACTAAAGTAGAATTAGTTCTCTTGTTTATCTATATGAAGCTGTATAAGATGTGTAATTTTTTTGGTTTTCTTTTAAAGACTCTATGTATGGAGTAATTAGAACAGAAATGAACTTGTTACTTATGGGATGAATTGTTGCCCTAAAAGTTATATCTTGCCTTCCTAGTCCAATTATGATTATGAAGTTTCTTCAACCAAATTCATCATGCATGTGAATTGAATTGAATCGAATCACTAACTAGTTCACCTATGATCAAATTCTTATAACTACTCAACTGAGATAAAATTATAATAATCGAATCGTAGGTTACTCATTTCTTGAGAAATCTAAAGCTTAACAATTCTAGTTCCTCTTCAGTAACCATAACAATGCATTACTTTGGACTTATTGGAATTAATCTTAAAAACCATTTCAACCTGAATAGGGAATCAAGATTAACTGTACTCTTAATTAGAGAAAGCACATTGTCAACTGAACTCATGCATATAGAATTATTATCCTACTATTCTCCACCAATCTCCGTCACTTTACAGCAACGTACTTAATGTTAAACCCTGAACCATAATATGAACAATTACATAACATCATTCAAATTACAAAATCAGAGGAGAGTAAGCAAATGAGAAGGAACTCCCTAGCAATGTGGAAACTCAAGCTTGGCTTAACGTCCAGGAGAACTGAGAAACCTAGCCACTCATCTTAAAGATACGCCCCGCACTTGATCTGGAAATCACGGCAGCCATGGATGAAACAATCAGATTGAAGATGATGAACGAAAGATGAGTGATGAAGTGGAAAAGTGACGAAGTGAATGAGATGAGGACAGTGATGTTGATCTGAGACGGTAATGAGGTGGCGGCGGAGACAACGATGATGGTGAGCGACAGGATGGAGGTTGTGAATCTGGATATCAGATGGAATGAATATGACAGTGATGATGATGATGATCATGATATGCTCCAGCTCCAGAAATCAAAAAGTCAATTGCCCTAATCTGATTCAGGAGGTCCCAAAACGCATAGTTTAGCTAGGTCCTTCTTGGTCATTTCTAGAATTTAGGCATTTTTCTTGTAATCACAAAACATTAAACATTAATGCATTTTGACCCACAAAAGATACTAAAAACTCCAATAATTTCCTAGATTAGCATGGTAAAATATGGGTTTATCAATCACACTTGGACGTATTAATTTAACATATTTGATCAGTTAATTGTCAAACTTAATATAAATAACAGCTGGGGCAACATTGTTACAATTTGAAAGCTTTTGAGTGCTCCAAAGTAAAAACTTTCAAGACAAATTTGCATCTTGACCAAAAAAAAAAGATGTGGATGACACAAGAACCCGCCAACTCAGCATATTTAGTCAACTAGTGGTTAAACTTAACATAGATAACGACTAGGGCAACTAGTATACTCTTTTGATTCTAAATGTAAGACATATTTATAGTGAAATTTACACTACAAAATGAATATCATATTTAGGGCCAAAGGAGAACAAACTAATTCAAAAAATTTGATCTTATATTAAGCAACAAGGGAGTATTTATCTTGCATTGCAACCAAGGAACAAAAAATCGGATCGGACACTAAACTAGTTGAGGTAATAGTTTAAGAGTTAATGGGTCAAACTAGGGTTAACTCGGGATCAAACCGGTCATATTAAAATAATATAATTTAATTAAAAATAATAAAATATAATAACATTAATAATCACTAATAACAAAATAAAAAGAAATATAATAATTGTTTGATTGTAATAATAACAAGTTACAATAACATTAAGAATTTTGATCTTTATGATTCCTTACTAACTAAAATAAATAATCATTAATGCAAAAATCATTATTAAAATTCATTTAAATCTATAATCACTAAGATATGAGGAGCTGAGTGAATAAAAATATACTCTTCTAGTCCTATTTATAAGGCACTTCTAACATGTTTCACACAGACCAAGGAAGACCTTAAACTTCATTAACTCTCATTTAAAATTTAGTGACTTTCCAACTTTATCCTTATTTAATATACATTATACCTTATATAAACAAAGTCAATACGATAATAATTAAATGAGAGGTAAAATTGTATATCCATATAAAAAATTTCTCTCAGTGTCCTATAAATAGGATCAAAAAATACCTTCTCTCTGTCGTATAAATAAGACCAGAGGAGTAACTAATAACATTAATGATAGGTAGTTAATGAGTGTCTTTATGATCTACCAAAGTAGGACATGAAGGTGAAAGTAGGTTACAAGATGTAGTATGTGAAGGTAAGGTCTAAAATCATATTGATTTTGATTTTACTGACTCTATTTTTAAGCCTGGAAATTAAATGACATCTCAGCTAGCACATGAATTATTTAAGAACATGACATATCAACAAATACATAAATAAGTAACTAAAAGTGATTTTACATTATATATAATAAATATGTGAATAGGGTTTTATTACTTTTTTCCTTATTACAAGTCAAGGAAAAAAAATTTGTTCTAAAATAAGTCCAAAAAATCTGAATTGTAAGGTATTTAATGATTCTTTTTCAACTTCACTCTTATTTGTCTAGCTAGAAAGAGATAAATATGAGAATAATATAGACAAAGACACAGAAAAACACTCTAATAAAGGTAAGTTTAAAAATTATCAATTTAATATATTTCTTAATATGTTAAAATGAGTTATAAGTGATTTATAATAAGAACCAAAGTAGTATCTCTTAACACACAAAATCACTTATTTTGAGCTAATCCAAAACAACTCAAATTTATAAAGGATCGGAATATGAGTCATACCCATATTAAAAATAATAATAATAAGGGCATGGAGTTCAAACCATCTGTAAAAAAAAAAAAAATCAGGGTTCATAGATGGGGGAAGTAAGATAAAGCCAATAAATGTTAAAAAATTATTGTAAAATTCTATTTATATATCTTAACTATATGAAAAAATATAATTATATATAACTGAAAATATGTTGCATATAAATTTTTTTTAAAGCGGTGATATTAAAAGAATCATAAACAGCTATCCCTGAATTATTAGTTTAGTCACAAGTTTATATATAATTATGTTTTGATATGTGAACCGCGGTCTGGTCAACTGAATATTTTAAAACAAAAACAACAGTGCCCTTAAAATTTGGTCTGACGATAAAGCGAACAATTCCTTGGAGCCTGCTAGTTGCCAGTTTCTTGGGGCCTGGGACAGAGATTGTGGAACCGGCCTCTGCCGCTCTGCCTGTAATTTCATGATTTTTTTTATTGTTTCCAATTAGGAGAATTACCTAAATATTTGACAAAAAAAATTTAATTATCAAGAAGTTTTAATAACACGTAAAAAGCTACTGTCATTCCCTATTCTTAACCTTGTCGTTGCTTACCCTTTCTTCAGACCAGATTGTAATTCTCTCTTTCCAATGTCACATTCAAAGTTCTGGCACACCAAATCCTATCTCACATTCTTAATATAAAAACTAATTGACTAATTTAAATAGAGCAAGAAAATTAGTTAAGTTAGTTATTTGTAATACTATCTCGGGTATTAATTATAAGACTTTATTTGACTTTTAATTTGGTCCTAAATATAAGACCCCAATCTACTTCGTCTCTTATCTTTATCTATTTTTTCCAAATTACCTTTACTTGTATTACATTAAGTATAATCAAATACTTTGTCTCTTATTTTTATCCATTTTTTCCCGAATCCTCTCTCTACTTCTCATTTTTGAATCAAAATTTGATGAGGTTAGTTTAAATATTTTATAAATATATTAATACACTTCTAAATTATTAAAATAAATATTTATAGATGACTCAAATTGTTAAATTTTAACCGCCCCTGTTTAAAACGCAATGAAAAATATTTATAACATTAATTTATATCTGGAAAAAAAAACTAAGAAAGGAAATAATAGAAAAATGAATTCCTAGGCATTAAAAAATTATTTTAAATTTATAAACTGGGGCCTCATGACTGTAGATCGAGGAAAATCTGAAATTACAAACCAGAAATCGGAAATCGAAGCATAGAGAGAGATCCGATTAGGGGCTGTTAAACTGGGGTTTGGCATGGTCAGAAAAATAGCTCACGATCGTGCAGGATATTTTTTAAATTTGATGAGGGTATTTTTGAAAAACCAGCCCTTAGGACTCCTTTTTTTTTTTTTTTTGCCCCCTCATTATGATTGAAAAAGGAACTCATGCTCGCAGGCATCATATTGAGAAATTAATAGTCGAACCCACAAACTCTGATAACATTCAAGGAGATGTTTGGTTTTGGCCCAAACAAAAAAAAGGACATGTTTGGTCATCAAATATCAATTGGGTTAAATGACCCTGGAAAAGAGCAGTAGTTGGTGGGAACTCAAAAACTCTAACGCCCTCATTAAATACCCTAACGTCTATTTTTCAAAAGTCATAAATAAAGAGGACTAGGATTTTGAAAAGTGACCTTGAGATGGCACGCATTTATTTTGGGAAAAAATAACTTGGAGGTGCTTATGCTTTTATTCTTTTTTTTTAATGCTTTTACTAGATTTTTTTCCTCTTTTTATTGAATCTTTTACTTTTCAACTGTTAAGTTCTTTAGCCTTGTTGTTAAATAAAAGCAAACACTACTAACCCCTCGTTTGGTATGATGGAAGAGTTTTTGATGGAAGTGGAAGTGGAAATAGAAGTGGAAATGAAAGTGGAAGTGAAAAAGGAAGTAGGTTTTAAAACATGTTTGGTAGAATGGAAGAAGTGTGATATAATTTTTAATCAAAATATGTACCTATAATATGAAAATACCAAAATGCCCTCTAACAAACCATAAATCTCTTCCACCTCCAACTAATGTTAACCGAGGAGCACCACCTTCATCCAACTACCACCGCCCTCAGCAGAGCAAAAAAGGAACAAAACCAGAAACAATACATGGAGATGCAATCTCTAGATCTGTCTTGCAAACAGAAAATCAAAATCCCAAAAAAATTGTAGGAAATTGCATACAAAATCTCATATCTTCCTGAGAAGAACATGAACCGAAAAAACAAATCGAAGCAAATGAAATTGCAGGGAAAAAATAAAAACATCTTCACTGTTTATAACCAAAATCAAAATGGTAGGAAATCAGAAACAAAATCTCCAGATCTTCCTCAAAAGAACACAAACCAGAAGAACGAATCGAACAAATAAAATTGCAGGAAAAAAAGCTGCAAGGAGGTGACGGTGGTCTCGAACTCGTTGTCGGAGGGAGATGAAGATGGAGTCACGTTCATTGCTGGAAGGTGGAGTTACGATCTGTTGCTGCTGGGGCCGTGGAGAAGAGCCATGTCTTCATCGCTAGAGAAGAACCATATAGCCGTCGTTGAAGAAGAATCATATTGTTGCTGCCGTGGAGGTCCATCGCCGGTAGATGATCAGTGGAGGTTGGGTGGGAGGCACCGAGGAAGAAGATGAAATGGGGTAGGGGCAAAATGGTCATGGTTCCAGTTCCATGGAACTGGAAGCCAATTCCCCGATTTGGAGAAGGAAGTGCCGGTTCCCATATTTGATGGAACTGGCACTTCCACGGAAGTGGGTTCAAGGACACCAAACAACCAAATTTTGGGTTCCAGTTCCATTTCCACTTCCCACCCCTCCAGTTCCATGCTACCAAACGGGCCCTAAGATTTTTCATTAGAAAGCACTTAAACATGTTCAGGGTCTGCCTCTTCCACCATTAACAAGCACTCAGACCAAGCTTTTCTCCCTTCCTCACTCAGTCCCCAACATCTTGCGAATTAAGGAGGGGGAAATGCAATGGAATTCTATACCTTATTATATCAAAAGCTTGAAAGGTGGGAAAGGAGATGTTGAGGACTGAGCCAATGATAGAGGAAAGCTTGGTCTGAGAGGTTGGGTTGGTGGAAAGAGACAGACTGTGAAAATGTTTTAGTGCTTTTTAACAAAAAATCTTAACAGTATTTATTTTTATTTAATGGCAAGGACTAATAAATCTAACACTTGAAAATTAAATGATTCAATAAAAAAAAGAAAAAAAAAAGTCTAAGAATCTAAATCAAAACTGAGTAAAAGTATAAGGACTTCCAAATTACTTTTTCCTTTATTTTGTAAATCTCAAACAATGTTTTTTTTTACTTTTTATTATAAACATTAAATAAATAATAAATAATTATTTAAAATTAATTCAAAATATAAAAAGGTTTAACTCCTCAGTCCTCAATATATATCAACAAACAACATGTCGCGACCGGTTAGCCATGGTTTACTTTGTAATAAATCTAAGAAAAACGATATTGGGAGTATCTATACTTTTTTCTTAATTTTTAATTTGATATTTATGTATTTTTTTCTTAATTAAATCATTTAATTTTATTTTTTTTAGTAACATTAGCTCTTGTAATTTTGTTTTGTTAGCATTTATAGTCTCCATGCAAGGATTAATAATGTTAATTAACTAATATTAAATATTTAATTAAGAGAAAAAACACATAAGTATGAAATTGAAAATTAAAAAATATATATATAGATACCTCCAAAATGATTTTTTCTAAGTGTAAACTAAAATTGGTGGCTTTTAGTCAAAGAAAGGGAACACAAGGTTTCTCATAGTTGCCTAGGAGACTGCTACGAGTTGTGAAACCCATTTCAGTAACAAGTAGTTGTTAAAACTATATTTTTATTTTTAAATATATCTTTATAATAAATAAAAAATGATGAAAGATAATATTTTGGGAAATGTAATGAGAAAGTATATGGCAAATGAAAGAAGATAAATAATTAAAGATGAAATTGGAAAAAATTACATTAAATATTAAGATAATCCTAAATTGAAACTTATAAAATAAATTGCACTCCTCCTCAAATTTAAAGTTTATAAATAAGATAGAAGCGAATAGTCTAGGAAAAGCCAAAAAGATCGATCATGCTATTAAAATTAAAATTAAATGCCTAATTAATGTGTTTACTTTGATTTTTGGGCTTGTAATTTGTCATCCATGGTTAATAAAATACTCCCTCCGTTACTTTCTTTTCTTTTTTTTTTCATAAGAGACGATTAATCGAATAATTTGGATTAATAAATTAGTTAAAATTAATTAGCAGTAATAAATATGCAAAAACATATAATCAATTCTCTAAAAAATCCTTGATTTTAAAAAATGTAAGTGTGAGAGAGAATGAATTAAAAAAAGATACGAGAAAAAATTATTGAAAAAAGAGATGAAAGAGACATCTAATTAATTGAAGATAAATATGAAAATGCATTCAATATCCAGACATCTCCAAAGCGATTTTTATAAAATGAAACATTCACTTTCAGAGAATTGTATCTTATAAAAAGGAACAGAGAGAGAATTCTATATACTCCCTTTGATTAATATAACATGTTTCTATCTAATTCACACGTATTAATAAAAATGGTTCAAAGAATTAAATTTGTCATGAAATTTAAATGATTCTTAATTTTACCTTTATTAAGTACAATGAATTTCAATGTCAAATTAATTTTTATTCTCTCTCACTAATCTAATTAAATATGGACATATATAAAAAAAAATATTTAGTACTCACTAAAATTATCAAAACGTCATATAAAATGAATCAAAAAAAAATTTTCCTAAAAAAGTTCTTATAATATGGATCAAAAGAGTGCTGTATATGGTCACAATACACTCTGGTAGACCTAGGAATTGACTCCACAATGTTGAGTTCAATGATTTGTCCATATGCATCACCTATGAACATGCCTAACAAAAAAATTCAAGATAGGAGATAAATTCATTGATCCAGTCCTTGGAAGATTACTTTGATCTGGCCAAGAAAAATCATCGAGAAAGAACTAATAAAATATAAGGAGAGTTATGGAAAGTACTTCGGACCTATTTGATGAGTTAGTTAATCACTAGTAAGGGCCTCAAATTTCTAAAATTATTTTGAAGGTTCTTTGTCCTTTTCAACCCAAAAAAAGAAGAGGCGGAGAATTCTCAGCTCCAAGAAATGTATCAGTTAAACAAAAGATGAAATTAAGAGGGTGATTAGATAAAACCAAATCATAATTTGGAGAATAGTTTCTGAAAAATAGATTTTGAGAAAATAGATTTTTTGAAGAATAGATTTTGTGAAAAAACAATTATGATAAAATGAGAGTGTTTGGATAGTTATTATCAGTAACACTTTTTATATATACAAATTACTAAAAAGGGTATAAATCAATATAATAATTACATAAAAGTTATATTTTAGTTTATATTTTCATTTGAAATAATAAAGTTGCTAGTAATTATTTTTGCCAAGAAAATAAGTAATATATAAAAAGTATAATTAATTAATTAATTGTTAGTATTTGTATATATACTTATAAAGCATAAAAATAAACACGTTTTTAGAAAAATAAATATTTTTTTCAACAAAAAAATTATTTTATCTTAAAAATTATAAATATGAAATGCTTATATTAATTATCTAGTTTTGAAAGTTGGAAACATTCTTCCATACTCTCTTGTTATTTGACTACAAGCTTGTTTGGCAAGTACCCCAAACCATGGTTTGGAAAAAATGTCAACTAAACAGTCCCTAAAAATAAAAAACCATGGTTTGGGGGCAAACCATGGTTTTGAACCCTCAAACTATGGTTTTATCAGAAGCAGATCATAGTTGCTTCTTAGCTCCAATTATTGGAAGCTTACGGTGGGTCCATCACAGATGACCAAATAGCCCCGCTCAAATAATTGCTCTTCCTTTCCTCCTTTGCTCAAATAATTGCACAACAAAATAATTCATCTTCTCCAAAAATATTTTTACTCTTATATTTTATGAATATATATACATGTGGTGACAATTAATTAATTAATTATATTAAACATCGGAGGTAGTATGTTATTACAAAAACTAGTTGTGAAAAAATGTTATGGGATTTTATGTTTAAAATCTTTAAAGAAAATTAATATTTTTCTATTAGCAAAAAAAATTCATTTTTTTATAAACAAATTTAATATTATGTTTTATAAATATATATACACATATTAATTATGCATTAATTATACTATCTTATATATTATTAATTATGTTAGTAAAAATTATTTCATTAACAATTTTATTTCTTCAAATCAAAATATATCATAAAATCTATTCCTTATATAATTATTATATTAACTTATACCATTTTTGGTAATTTCTATGTGTAAAAAGTGTTTTTGGTAATAACTATCAAAACACTCTCACTTCTCAGAATCACTTTTTCACAAAATCTATTCTTTACCAAATCTATTCTCCCCAGAATCTATTCTTTAGAAACTATTCTTCAAACCACGGTTTGGTTTCATTTAAACACCCCCTTAGTATATTTTTAACCTAAACCATAGTTTTTCTAAAAAAATAGAGTGTTTGGATAATTTTAGACTCAAATCATGGTTTTTATAAGTAACTAACTTATCTAATTTCTTTAATATAATTAAATTAGTTAAATATGTCTTATATTAAGGATCGGAAGAGTAAACGGGTATTGTCTTTTTTAAAATATCCTTCAAATCAAGTGTATTGGCTAGAACTACCATTATTACGAGGTTTATCTTGAAAAAAAAAATATGAAAAATAAAGTGAATTAGGGTTTTATATTTAGAATTAAAATAAAAATTTAAAGAGAAGAGACAGTACATTAATAATTATTTTGAAACGAAGGTACCTTACCAAACCCTTCAAGACAATCATCAATTTTTTTCGCCAACAATCATCAATGTTTTTATTTAAAAATAAACATATATAAGCAATGAGGATAAATCTATAACAAACTAAACACATATATACCACCTCCAGCCTTTAATATAACACCTAATTAATTAATTTAGAGAGATTAAAAAAGTTAAATTAAATTACTTTAAAATATTATATTTATCATTTTTTTTCAAATTAATTTGTTTGGCTCATAAACTAATTTATATTTTAATGATACACATAAATATTTCAGAAGGATAATGTAATATATGTTATAATTATATAACTTTTTATTTTTTTTAAAATTTTTAAAATTAGTTAGCTGAGTCTTATATTAAAAACCAGAAGTAGTATGTCATATATATATATATATATGTATATATTTGAGTGAGTAGTATGTCATATTCAAATTGTTATTCTCCCACCCTTAATCTGATATTTGGAAATGATCCTTCGGCAAAAACAGATATTTGGAAATGATCCAGTAAAGCAAGACACAAGTTGCCGCTAGAAAAATCTTGTATAACGTGTAGAAAAAACATGTCCTAAAACATTTTTATCAAAATATACTACCTCCAGTTTTAATATAAAAGTTAGTTAACTAATTTAAATAGATTAAAAAAATTAATTAAATTAATTATTTGTGATAAATAGATGTTATCTTTTTTTAATACTCTTGCTAATTAAGTGTATTAGCTAAAACTGTAATTATTATAAAAACTTTTTTTTAGAAAATAAATAAATATGATAGACAAAATATATTAAAGTCTTATACTTATACCTAAATTAAAAGTTAAACTATTTTTTATATTAAGAGTCGGAAGTATAACACATTAGAAATCTAAATTTCGAGAGCAGCAAAATTTTTTTTTTAATTTAATTATTGAGCAGACCTCCCAAGATCAGGTCATTGAATAATTTTCTCCATATCAGTCCAAAAACGAAAGGAATTTTCTCCATAATATTACTAAATAAATAAATAAAAGCACATCAGATCACAGCCGTTCATCCATCCAAACCGTGATCACCCACCAGACACACCAATCATCGTCAAACGACAAGGTACGGTTGTGTTCTGTTATCCGCTTAGCGTACGGGAATTTTTCTTTTGGCACATAACGACGATAATATTTACCTCCGATGTCTACGATGAATCCGCCGCTCCCACGATTCCTACATGAAACACCTCTATTCTTCTTCCCACCCCACCCCGCTCATTCACGCGTCTTTCCAGCCTGGCAAAACCCTCCCATATCGCTTTCGCGGGCCCCACCATGCCACACCGATTTGAATCATTCATGCCAAATTCCAAAAAAACCCTTAACCTTTTTTCAAGGTAACAATATGCCTTCTCCTTCTCTCCCTTTCTTATCTGTTTAGAGCGCGCACCCCCACCATGCTACCGACACTCCGTTGCCACACTGTCTTTATTTTTATCGTCTTTCTCGTTGCCGTCGTGGGTTTCCCGGCTTGTGATGGCACAGGCGAGCTCCCGGTGTTCAGGGAGGCACCGGCATTTCGCAATGGAAGGGAGTGTCCTAAAACGGCGTGGTCAGCCCTCGACGAACGAGCTCACAGCCCGTCGTCTGTCATTCACATCGCGATGACTCTCGATGCCACTTATCTCCGTGGTTCCGTCGCCGGCGTCTTCTCGGTTCTGCAGCACTCGTCTTGTCCGGAGAATGTGGTGTTCCACTTCATCGCCACCACGCACCGGCGCTCAGCGCTTCGGCGGATAATCACTTCTACGTTCCCGTATCTCAATTTCCACCTGTATCACTTCGACTCGAACCTCGTGAAGGGGAAGATCTCCTACTCCATTCGCCGAGCTCTCGATCAGCCTCTCAATTACGCGAGGATGTATCTCGCCGACCTCCTACCGGCCGGAGTTCGCCGGATAATCTACTTCGATTCGGATCTGATCGTCGTGGATGACGTTGCCAATCTCTGGAACATCGATTTGGGGACGCGTGTGCTTGGCGCTCCCGAGTATTGTCACGCCAATCTGACCAATTACTTCACTCCGAAGTTCTGGTCCAATCCGACCTATGCGGCGTCGTTTCGAGGGCGGAAGCCATGCTACTTCAACACCGGCGTCATGGTGATCGATCTGTGGAAATGGAGGGAAGGAAAGTACACGGAGAAGCTTGAGAACTGGATGAGGATTCAGAAGCGGTACCGGATCTACGAGCTAGGCTCACTGCCGCCGTTCGTACTGGTGTTCGCCGGCGAAGTCAAGAGGGTGGAGCACCGGTGGAACCAGCACGGGCTAGGCGGCGACAATCTGGAAGGTTTGTGCCGGGATCTTCATCCCGGTCCGGTGAGCCTGCTTCACTGGAGCGGGAAGGGGAAGCCATGGCTGAGGCTTGACTCGAAGAGGCCATGCCCTTTGGATAGCTTGTGGGCCCCATACGATCTGTTCCGTCACTCTCGGTTGTTCTCTGACAGCTAGCGGATGACGACGATGTTCACCACACGCGCCACCGCTGCCCGCCGACGAATCACTCCAACCGTTTGTTGTTCTTTGTGAGTATGATCAGCGATCAGTGGACACTGTGGACTGTGTAGTGGAGTGAAGCTGTGAAGCATACAGAGCGTAAAAAGACGAAAGAGGGCACGGAGGTGCGAAGAAACCAAAAAGGGGTTACTTAACCCGAAACGGCGACGTAAGGAGGTTGTTTGATGCATGCATGGTATGTACAGCATAATAATGGACAGAATACGTGCTATATTCTTGTCTGGGAATAACCAAAAAATAATTATACAATATAATTATTTAACTTATTCTTGGTGATTTTGTAAATTATATTGTATGATTATTTGGGTCTTATGCATTGCTGTAGGAAAGCGTTTCGGTTTGCGAAATTTATAAGGAAACAACAAACATTCAAGCAAAGAAATGAATATAAAAATAGCAGGTCAATATTGCTAGAAAGTTTGAAAAAAATATTAAATTTTAGGAAGGTGGCTCGGAGAAGAAGGGATCTCAGCAGAGAAGTTGAATGTCAAAGTCAACATACCAAAAAGAATTTAGTTAGTCCGTAATTGGAATACTTGCCATAGAGAATATTGTTCGCCAAGGACTATAAGCCAGGTCTTGATAAACTCTCTTGTCGTAGCCTTTTTTTTTTGTGTGTCTAGTATATGTATGTTTTATAAACTCCTTTTTTTTTCCGTATTACTACCTTCAGTTCCTAATAGAAAAACCAATTAATTAATTTAAATAGATTAAAAAAAATTAGTTAAGTTAGTTATTTGTGATAAATATGTGTTCTCTTTCTTAAAATATTCTTACTGATTAAATGTATTGGCTAAAATTATCACTTTTATAAAGATTCCTTTGGAAAAAAATGGATAAATATGAAAGGTAAGGTGGATTAAGATCTTATATTTAAGATCAAAATAAAAATTGAACAAGCTCTTATATTAAAGACAAGAGCTAGTAATTTATAAAAAGAAATGATTTTTTTCTCACTAATTGAAGTACTCATCCGGTTCTTAATATAGCACCTAATTGTTAAGTTAATTTTGGTCTCAAATATAAGACTTATTTCTCATAGTTATCAATTTTTCCTAAATTACCCATATGGATACTTTCTCAACCATAATCAAATAAGTGAGAGAGGGAGAATATCAAAAAAGATAATTATAGTGTTTTAAAAAAAACATGTCATATTTTTTATAATTAACTAACTTACCTAACTTTTTTAATCTAATCAAATTAGTTAAATAAGTCTTATATTAAGGACTGGAGAAGTAGTTTAATAGTTTTTTAATTTCTTATTTCCTTGGTTTACTGCCTTCCTGTAATTGGTGTGTCTACACATATTTTGATTAATAATTCGGGAAGATATTTGTTTGTTTAGGACTGTGATTCATTCAGTGTTTTTTAAGAGAAAACTGAGCTATTAACCTAAACTAAGAAAGTAACAAGAACAACAAAAGACAAGCTTCTTTCGTCACCAACCATCCCAACCGAGAAAAGATGAATAGTGATTAAAGGCTCGGTAATTTCCATCTAGCATGTGATATAACAGTGCTTGGCAAGTTGGTCAACTATTTTGTTATCATCTCTTAAGGTGTAGCTAAGCACAACCTGCGAATCCCTACAAAACACAGATCTGGCTTCATCCATGACATCACTAGTGATTTAGTGTTTTTCATTAGAAAAAAAATTGTTGACTTTATAATTTCACAAAAATAGACCATATAGTGTTAGTCATTCTATTAAGCATGATTATATATACCTTATTTCCTTGTCTTACTATAAGTGGTATACATAAATTTATATGCTAATACATTTTTAAATAATACTACCTCCAGTCCTATTTACCAGAGTTAGTTGACTAATTGGAGGAGATAAAGAAAAGAAGTTAAGTTAGTTATTTGAAAAAAATAGATGTTATTTTTCTCTAAAATATCCTCACTAATCAAGTGTATTGGCTAAAACTACTATTGTTAGAAGGACTATTTTAAAAAAAACATAAATATGAGAGACAAAGTGGATTGAGATCTTATATTTAGGACCAAAACAAAAATTAAATCAGGTCTTATATTAAGGACCGGAAGTAGTATAAATCAATTAAATTTATATATATGTATATTTTATACCTTAGAACATTAAAAAAGGTATATAGCATTTGGTGCATGTTTGAATATCAATTTTTAAAGACAACTTCATAAAAAGTTAAAAACCCAGTTTGGAAAAGGGAAAATGACAATAAAATACCATGTGAATTTCAAAAAGACAAATAAGGCACCTGAATAAGTAAAATGACAAATAAGGCATTGGGCACCAATCTGGAATTTTGATTTTTGGCCTAATGACCGAATTGCCCTTATTATGTTTGAAAACTGAGGAGATGGAGAAAGGGAGAAATCACCTCCTCTCGATGAAAGCAATCCCCCCACTCAGCGAAACCAATCCCTCCACTCAGCTAGCGAAACCGAATCCCCCTACTCAGAGAAACCAATCCTCCCACTCGGCGAAACTAAATCCAAGCTCCTCCAGTCACCGAAAAAGGTTCTTCGAAATCACATTGCCGCCGTTGCAAGAGTAAAGTGCTGTCGGTGAAATTGGTAACTGTCGCAAGAGTAGAATGCAGTCATTTGAATATATGTAATGTATCTGCTGTCATATGTCTATTGGTTTTTAGTAAATACTGTTACGTGAATGATACATTCCATTACACATGTAGTTAGTATGAAAGTTAATGGTTCAATGTTTACTTTGATGTACCTCAGGTGCAGTCATTTGAATATATGTAATGTATCTGCTGTTATATGGCTGCTTGTTTTTGGCAAATATTGTTTCGTGAATGGTGCATTCCACTACACAAAGTAGTAACTATCACTATGAAAGTTGTAAATACCACTATGTGTTTTGTAAAATTCAGCATGAAATTGTATTGTTTTTTATAGAGAATTTACCCTGCCCCTCACAAAAGGTTGCAAAGTCCATTGAAGAAGTAGTAAATATCATTGTGAAAGTTGTTATTCCCAATATGTATTTTGTAAAATTCAGTGTGGAATTGTTTTGTTTTTGACAGAAACGTTGCCCAGCCCCTCATAAAAGGTTGCAAAACCCATTGAAAAAGTAGTAAATCTCACTGTGAAAGTTGTTATTCCCACTATGTGTTTTGTAAAATTCAGCGTGGAATTGTTTTGTTTTTGACAGAAAAGTTGCCCACCCCCTCACAAAAGGTTACAAAACCCATTGAAGAAGTAGTAAATCTCACTGTGAAAGTTGTTATTCTCATTATGTATTTTGTAAAATTCAGCATGGAATTGTTTTGTTTTTGATAGAAACATTGGCCAGCCCCTCACAAAAGGTTACAAATCCCATTAAAAATGTAGTAACACTCACTGTGAAAGTTATAAATCCCACTATGTGTTTTGTCAAATTCAGCATGGAATTATATTTTTGTAGAGAAAAGTTGCCCTGCCCCTCAAAACAGGTTGTCAAACCCCTCGAAGAAGTGGTCAAATTCACTTCGCGAGTTATAAATCTCGTTATACGTGTAGTAACATTCTGGGCAAATGATTTAACAATACTTGAAAATCAGACAGCTTTACATTTCCTGAAAATAGTTTGCAAATCCCCTTACATACAAATCCCCTTGCAAATCGGAGAACCTTTTTTGGTGATTGGAGGAGCTTGGATTTAGTTTCGTCGAGTGGGGGGGTTCGGTTTCGTTGAGTGGAGGGATTGGTTTTATCGAGTAGGGGGATTCGGTTTTGCTGAGGGGAGGGATTAGTTTCACCAAGTAGGTGGATTGGTTTCACCAAGTGGGGGCAGTTTCTCTTTCGCTGAGTGGGGGGATTGCTTTTGCCGGGAGGAGGCGGTTTCTACCTTTCTCTATTTCCTCAGTTTTCAAACATAATAAAGGCAATTCGGTCTTTAGGTCAAAAATCAAAATTTCAGATTGGTACTTGATGCCTTCTTTGTCATTTTGCTTATTCAGGTGCCTTATTTGTCTTTTTGAAATTCACATGATATTTTACTGTTATTTTTCCTTTGGAAAATCCAATTTGACAAAATCAACATATTACTCGTGTCGGAAAAAACTAACATTTGGAGGGTGAAACACAGGTTAACAAAAGCAACCAAACAAGCACATCATGGAATTGGGCCAGTGCTTGCAAGCTATATGCAAATATACCCTTAAAATCACCATACAATACCAGCCTAATAATATAAAAAATTTTCAGTAGGTGGGAGGTCACATACTACATATCACTTGTAATTTTAGTGTTTATCCCTCTAATTTTTTTAAAGAAAAAAGCACCATACTGTTGTTTGTTTTATGCTATAATTCTCATTGAAATTTATAACCATTGTGATGTAAAACGGAAAGAGAAGAGGGGAAGGAAAGAGATCAGAAAAAATAGAAAAGGGAAAATAGAAAAGGAAACAAGCAAAAAGAAAATGATAACTATAATATCATTCAATAATTAAGTCTGTCATCTAATGAGAAGTTTAGAGTTATTTATACTAAAATAATAATAACAACACTTAATTTTAATAATAAAATAATGAAATACTAAGAAATCTAAATAAATCCTAAAAATATAAATAATTTAAATATTTTAGATAATTCTAATATTTTAAAAATATAATAAAATTATAATTATTTTTTTAATATCCCATCACGTTGACATATAGTACAATGACAATAATCATTAGTCAAATCAAAAGTGGCCTGAGGGAGAATTTCCAGCCGAATTTGGCAATACGTGTCACAAGGGACACGACATCTAGTGCTCAAAGAAGAAAGCAAGCAAAAAAAAAAAAGAATTCTTCAAAAAAAAGGTTTGGAATCACTTGGGTAAGATCAAAACTATAGTTTTAGAAGTGCTTTTACGGTATGCGAAATAAATATGTAGAGGAGTTTGTCTCGATTTACAAAAAATACTTCTGAAAAGTGATTTTTGGTATCCAAACGCCCCCTAAATTTTAAATAAAATTATTTTATAAAAATGTGTTATTATTTATAAATTCTGTCAAAGCCTAAAGTGTTGGAGCTGAACTTAATTTAAAAATTTTTTTGGTGAGGTTTAAAAAAAAAACATAAGTTTGGAGAAAGATTATATTACCTCCGGTCTTAATTATAAGAGCTAGTTGACTAATTTGAGGAGATTAAGAAAATATGTTGAGTTAGTTATTTGTAATAAATAGGTGTTGTCTTTCTAAAATATCCTTGCTAATCAAGTGTATTAGCTAGAATTACTATTATTAGAAGGACTACTTAAAAAAAATACATAAATATAAAAATAAAGTGAGTTAGAATCTTATATTTATAATTAAAATAAAAAACAAACAAAATCTCGTATTAATATATATATAGTCATAAGAAGCCCAGCCCAAATCTTGATTTCTACGGGTAATGCGTGGTGGATATTAATCCTCAATCCTATTCCGAAAGCTCCAAATCGCCTCCATCCACAAGAATACCTGAAATAACCGCCAAAAATACCATAGAATCAAGCCAATAATAATAATAATAATATGAAAAAAAATGTGATCTTGTGGTCTAAACTAGAAGCAGAGTCTCCCTGAAACGGAAACTCTTCATTGCCTTTCTCTCACGCCACAAACCAAGCCTTAAACATTTCTTGGACTGAAACTGAAATGGCTACTGTAGCTGCAGCTCGAGGAATAGGCGTCGGAGCAACGAAGCTTCACCAAAGACCCCATCATGTTCACTCCAACAACAGCAACAAGTCGCTCTTTTTGGGTCAAAAACTTCGGAATAAACCCTCTGTTACAGAATCTTCAGGCAGTGGAAGAGTTACGACCTTCTCGAACCCCAAATCGTTCGTGGTCTGTGCATTGGGAGGCGAATGGCTCGATTCGATTCACCACTTATTTGTGGGTGTTGGGGTTGGGCTTCCTTGCACGGTTATGGAGTGTGGCGATATAATCTACAGAAGCACTCTTCCGAAGTCGAATGGCCTGACGATTACAGCTCCTGGGGTGGTTTTGGCTCTCGGTGCTGTGTCCTACCTCTGGGCTACGCCTGGTGTGGCCCCTGGTTTCTTTGACATGTTTGTTCTTGCCTTTGTTGAAAGATTGTTCAGAACTACTTATAGAAAGGTCAGTGAATTGGAGATGAGTTTACAATTGAAGATTGCGTTTCATGATTCTTCTTGGTGAGCGTTATGTTTCCATCCCAGAACTTGAAGGCACATTTCAGGAATTTGATCTGAATTTGGATACAGTATTGCTTCTGGGGTTAATTTTAATTGTTTAGGTCGGTTTAGACTGTTTCATTTCAGCGGGAGCAATATTCTCCCTCTAATCCATTCGCTAGAGGAATTCTTCTAATCCTAATTTAAAAATTACTATCTTTCTTATTACTCCTCTGGTCCTAAATATAAGACCCTATGGACCGGAGGAGTATTAATTAAGAGCTATTACAAAATAATAATCTTGTTCATTTGCAAAATGCTACTATATAATTTAACGGTCTCCACTCACCTTGTCTTCCAAATGATTAGAGGTGTAATATTTGTCAAACTGAAGTTAATGACATTGTTTCAACAAATAGATTAGAAGGAGAATTGCTGATTTTAATGTTGACTAATTGTTTTCTTGAGTAAATTAGAGAGATTAAAATACAATTAAGGCTAACATTTATTTGAAATTGAATTGTTTTATTGTGACAGGATGACTTTGTCCTAGGGAAGAAGTTGGGTGAGGGATCCTTTGGTGTAGTTTATAGGATTTCATTGACTAAGAAGCCCTCTTCAAAGGTATTGCTTTCCTGGGAGAAATTTTTCAAATAAATGCTCCATATTGGCTTAATTAACCACTCACATGTTAAGTGGTTAAGTTTTCCCTCTTTTTAATTTGCAGTTTCTTAGACTGGTCTGGTTATAGAATGTTGACTGATGTATTTTAGTTCTCACTGGAAGGAAGGTGACTTGGTCTTGAAGAAGGCTACTGAATTTGGTGCAGTAGAAATTTGGATGAATGAGCGTGTTCGGAGAGCTTGTGCAAATAGCTGTGCTGATTATGTTTATGGTTTCCTTGAGGTGTTGCTCTTATAAGACTAGTACTTCTACCATAAGAATTAAGGGTATTATTGTTGTATCATTTATAAACAGATCGAGGATACTCTCACTCTCACTCACATCCTTTAGTGCTTTAATTTTGTTCTTGTGACCAGAACTTTTCTGACAAAATTTTTTGCAGAGTTCTGGGAAGAAGGATGGTGAATACTGGCTTATATGGAAATTTGAAGGGGATGCCACACTAGCAGACCTAATGCAGAGTAAAGAGTTCCCATATAATGTTGGTATTCTCTCTTGTCAGTATAATTGCACTTGATTAATCATATACCAAAATTCATACGACCAGTCATATGAGGAATAAAAAAAAAAAGGCATTCCTTCTCTGCTGGAAACTGTAAGGGAAGAGATCCATTCATTTTCGGACTTTCATCAATGAAAAACCATTATGTCTTGAATTCTCCAATATCAGCCCTAGTGATGGCCACTGAAAAATTTCAGGTTGAAACAATGATTCTGGGCAAGGTCCAGGACTTGCCTAAGGGATTGGAAAGAGAAAATAGAATAATTCAAACAATCATGAGGCAGATCTTTTTTGCATTGGATGGTCTTCACTCAACTGGAATCGTGCATAGGGATATTAAGCCCCAGAATATTATTTTCTCTGAAGGTAAATACTAATATATTATAAATATTTCTAGTATATATTATAATAAATTCCTTATTAAAATTTTTTTGAGCTCAAACTCTTGGAGCAGATGCAAAGCTTTGTGCAATCGCAGGATAATCCTAATCTGGTGAAGTTCTAACTTTCTTTAATCCATGGGATCAGGATCTCGTACATTCAAGATTATTGATCTTGGAGCTGCAGCAGATTTGAGGGTGGGCATCAACTATATTCCTAACGAGTTTCTTTTGGATCCAAGGTATCTTTTTGGCATAAGTAATACGGGTAGCCAAGTGATATAAAAACTTATTCCACTAATGGTGTTTCTGGTTCATGTGCATGGCCTAGTCATCATATCTTCTTTTATATTTACTCATTTATTTTTTAAGTGTCCCCTGATGTGGATGTCTTTGGATATCGTCCCTATGTTTTGGCTCAATTTGAATAAGATGTTTATAGTTTTCATTGAAGCATCTTCAGGTGAAGGGTTTAGATTTTACTGGGTTGGCATTTATTGCTGGTTAGCAAGTGGGTCCTATGCATTCTGATATCTTTTAGGTGAAAGATCAAGGTTGCACATGCTTCTTAAAGGTCATTTAATTGAAGTCTAAGCAATAGAATAGTGAGAGTAACCGACAGCAAAAGGAGGGGGGGGGGGAGAGAAAGAAAGAAAAAAACAGTGTGAGTAACCCTAGATGATATTGATATATTTTCACAGGGACATGGGTTACTAATCAATAGAATGGATAATAAGTATTAGTATTGCTTATGGTTTTCAGTAGAAGAAAATTAAATCACCATTTTACTTGCCACCAGTTTGGTTCCTCAATAAAATAAAACTATAATTAATGAACGCACCACATTTATTAGACAGCTTACACCATGTTCTACCATGGCAATTCATGATGTGTATGGTCCTTAACTTTCAGATATGCTGCCCCAGAGCAGTACATCATGAGCACACAAACTCCCTCTGCACCCTCTGCTCCAGTTGCAACTGCACTTTCCCCAGTCCTATGGCAGGTCAAAACATATATTAAGAACCATCCATACTTAACTATTATTTGGAATTAGGATAGCTCCCTTTCCCATGTAATGTTGTCTTTTCTTGCTCATATAATATTCCTCCTTTTTTTTTTTTCATTAAACAGTTGAATCTACCGGACAGATTTGATATCTATAGTGCTGGCCTAATATTTCTACAAATGGTGAGTGTCAAATAATGATGAGTAGATTTCGTTATTGTTATTAGAACTTAGTGAATTCTATGAAAAATTATCAGGTAAACCTGGGTTACAAAAGACAGGCATATCAAACCAATCAGGAATAAATAAGATGTCTGACTCACTTTACTGTGAGATTTCTCTGATAGGGTTATATTTTTGTTCGTGATTGGCTTTGTGTACTTACAATTCGCAACCTGGGTCTACCCAAGAATTTCTTCAAACTCATTAAAGATTTCATATGATATTTTGCAAAAAGAATATGCTATCTCAATAGTGAGAAGACTCAACAATGTAGTTATCTGTTAAATTGCTTTTTACACTTTCTGTAGAATTGTATGTTGTATTTTGGGACCAGAGACAATGACAACTAGTTTATCTTATGGGCTGTGTGATAAACCATTGAAGCTGGAGTTTCGGAGAGCTTCATAGTAATGCATTTTCTTTTTACAGGCATTCCCTGGATTACGCTCCGATAATTGCCTCATACAATTTAACCGTCAGTTGAAGAGGTGTGACTATGACTTGGTTGCATGGAGAAAAAGTGTAGAACCCCGTTGTGGTCCTGAACTAAGGAGAGGCTTTGAGCTTCTGGATTTAGATGGTGGAATAGGATGGGAACTTCTGACATCAATGGTCCGCTACAAAGCAAGGCAACGACTCAGTGCAAAAGCGGCATTAGCTCATCCTTACTTTGACAGGGAAGGGTTGTTGGCGCTATCTTTCATGCAAAATCTAAGACTGCAGCTCTTACGAGCAACACAGCAAGATTATGGTGAAGCAGCCAAATGGATTATTCAGCTCATGGCAAAGTCTGGAACCTCACAAGTTGGAGGATTTACTGAAGCCCAACTCCAGGAACTAAGAGTATGTATCTTGACTAATAAACCACCATTTGGGTCCCTGAGAGATTCATGTTCAATCACGTTAGTCCTTAAATGATAATTACCATCATTTAACATACAATATGGTCCTGACTACACTGTTGCGGATTAAATTGATATTTAGCAAGGCTCATGTCAGTGCCGTATTTCTGAATCTTGAACTTTTGGAGTTGCAATCATTTTCTGCGTGCAAAATTAATGAAACTTGCATATCTCAAAGACCACTGTGATAGTTTGTCAAATTGAGAAATTTAATTTTTTGCGACAGTCGTTATCTTATTAACTGACTTCTCTTTTACATCTTGTAGGAAATTGAACCAAAGAAGAAGAATAATGCACAAAGGAATGCTCTAGCCTCTGCTCTCAAACTTCAGAGGAAAATCATAAAAACATTGAATGAGAATGTGGATGAGCTTAACCAACGCAGGAAAAGCCTTTGGTGGAGCAGATGGATCCCCAGGGAAGAATGAATACTGTAAATACTTTTACTCTTAAATCATTTTGAAAAAATTTTTTGTCTATAACTTGTATATTAAATTTCATTATCTTCGTATAAAATCGATTAGTGTTAAGTAATATGAAAGAAGAAGAAAAAGCGGGAGGGAGGGAGGTCAAGGTGACTGACTAGAATCTGTTGAAAACTTGTTAGGAATCTTTTGACCGCCTCGTGTAAATTCTCTAAATAGTAATGTAGTTGCTTGGCAAACTTACATTTTGGTCCAAACAGTAGTATATTTTGTATAGGTGTTGAATGAGAAGAAACTTTATAGAATGCATATTATATCTAGAAGTGTCACTTCCTCGATATTCCTTCTAGCTAGCTGTATTCCCAGTTTCCCACTTCCAAGAATAAATGAAAACCCTTGTTCCCTAAGACTTTTGAGAGCATGAAAAGTCGTTGGCCTCATTTTGGGACAGCTCTCTCTCTTGTTTGTGTGCAAGTGAAGAACTGCAATTTGTAAATCTCATGGCCATGGATTATCATTTTACTTGAAATTGCAGAATATCATCCTACTGCAAAGTATAGAATCATGACCAGACAGAAATGGTGCGTGTTTGATTTCTCATTGAAAAACACCAAAACCATGGTTTTGATGGAAGTGGGTAATTAGTTTCCAACTTGAAATTAAATTTTAATTGTAGCATAGAAAAATTAATCTTTTAGTCCTATAGTTTTGACTCATTTATATATTAATTTGTTATTTAATTTCTAAACCTTGACATGGTGTTACTATTCCTATAGTTTATACTCAGTTAAAATTCTATTTCTAAACTTCAATTTACCGCTCTGTCCCAATAGTTTGAACTATTTATAAATTTAGACCCCGAGTTTCATAAAATATAAAAATTAATATAATTTTTGGTCTTTTAAATTTGTCTTCATTTGAGTTTCAATTTTTGAAATTTCACACCACAGGTTTTAGTATCTGTTTAAAACATTAGTTCTGATAATTGAGTAAATACTTAATCCATAGCACCAAAACTGTCATTGCTGCATAAACAGTGGTTAGCCTTTCTGATCACAGCAAAGCAAGTAAGCTAAGAACAAAATCTAATTTGAAGATTAACCTATAAAGTGACAGTTGCTTGTTGCAGAGAAAAGCTTTAAGATTTGTAAATTTAGTGCATATCTTCAATGACCTACTCGACTCTCATATATAGCAATCAGGTCATAACATCTTCATCGTGCTTCACAAACCTGGAGCCCGGTGAAAGGTGATATTATTGATATGATGAAAAGGAGAAAGTTACGACTTAAAAAAGTAACTCAGAGTAAAATATTAAGTTCTGCGTACATATCTCATACTTCCAACACACAATCAGTATCTATAATAAAATTTATAGTGAGTTTCCATAGTCACAAATTATAAAATATTATCGTTCATTCTTCAAAGAGAAAACTTGTTCAATTCAAATCTCACACCTTTTAATTGAGCTTTAAATATCGTTTCAAGTCTCCATAACAGTTCAATGTAAAACAGACACACGCACTAGACTAAAGCTGGACATAGAACTTTACTTAGTCAACACATAACAGCACAAGTTTCCAGTCAAGAAAAAACACTGTAAATATGATTTACTGATCGATTCTCCCACATGTGGATTTTTATTTTATTTTATTTTTTTAAAAAATGGAACTCAGACCCTTTCAAGACGGGTCATTTTGTCCCCTAATAAAGAAACATCTATGGGTAAACAAAGGCTTGAAAAAAAGCTTGAGTACTGATAAAAAGAAAGATTAAATTGATTTATATGTTGATTAAATCTTAGGCAATGTTGTTTTGAATCGCGAGAACTTCACGTGTAACTCTGACCTCCTTGTTTAGTACAACCAAACCCATATTCTTTTCAAACATAAAGTTTCAAACTTTGAACAAAGAATAACAAAACACCGTGTGCGTGTGCGTGTGTGTAGATTTCCAGAAATGTTTAGAGTGGACCACTTTGATTATAGTGCGTTTCAGATCTTAATTTTATCACCCTTGACTAAAACATAGGTAAATGACAAGCCTTAAACGTAATCCTTAAGTTGTCTGATATCAGAAACAAAATTTTTTGTTTGAAAATGGTTCTAGGTTGTTCTCTACAAGATAATGCAGTATGAAACGACAATCACTGACAAATCACCTTCTTCAATAACAAGCGCTCAAAGTTTCATTGCTTGCAGATTGCAGAGATAATTGAAAAATTAGAGAGATTGTGTCTGTGTGTGTGTGTGTGTGTGTGGAGCACAACCAGGACATTGAGAAAAGATTGGTATGGTAAGGGAATTGGGGAGAGTACGAGGTAATAAAGCAAGTGGTTCTGTAGATGCTTTGCCTTGTCTTTCGTTAAGCACAATTCAGTTATCAGCGATTTAATTAATTATTTCATTACCAGTAATAATGGAGAGTAATTCTTTGATTTTTGAAAGCAAATAGGATTTAAACGTAAACATCAAAGGAGGAAGAGTGTTGCATAATTAGTGGGGTGTTAGGCCCATGAAATTGTGTTGTGCTGTTTCCTGTGCCTTCATCATTGATCACTAACAACTGCAATAATTTGCGGACTTTTGTTGTTTTTGGGATAAACACTAATTAGCAATGCTAAGTTTGATGTTGATGGATATAAATGAGCGTGGCCCCAGTATTGAGAGTCAAGCAGTGATCATTATTTTCCTTTGTGTGTTATGATGAATTCTTACGTATGATTCAACTAAACCAACCCATTATCTCCGGAGCTAGATAATTGATTTGCGGATAATAAAATGATTAAAATATGTACAATATGAGAGTTTATAATACATGGTGAAAAACTAAAAACAATGTAATATTATGGAGTCTCTGTGTGTGTGTGTGTCAATTTTTTCCCGAAGCATTGGAGAGTTAAGGTTCTAAGTAGCTTCTAACTGCAATATTGTAATCTTTCTTGGCATTTGACGATCCATCCAAAAAAGAGCATTTCTGAAGCGTACCACATTTTTCATATTTGTGATAAGAAGGTACCTGAGAAACTTAAAGGAAAATTTTATCAGACTGCTATAAGACCAGCTATGATGTATGGTAGTGAATGTTGGGCAATAAAGGGAAAACAAGAGCACAAAGTCGGAGTAGCAGAAATGAGGATGTTGAGATGGATGTGTGGTCATACAAGAAAAGATAGGATTCAAAATGAAAAGATCAGGACAAGAGTTGGTGTGGCACCTATCCAAGAGAAAATGGTTGAAAATCGCTTAAGATGGTTTGGACATGTGCAGAGAAGGCCTTTGGAGGCCCCGGTGAGGAGGGTGGATCAAACAAGATGGAGTCCCATAAAAAGAGGCAGGGGAAGACCGAGAAGAACGTTGAATGAGGTCATTGAAATAGAGACCTCCTAGTCAATAACATATCTAAGGATTGGGTTGTTGACAGAGCACGATGGCGTCGTGTGATTCATGTAGCCGACCCCACCTAGTGGGATAAAACTTGTTGTTGTTGTTGTCTGGAGCGTACCACATAAAACTGAGAGATATTTGCCATGGTTTTCATCCAATTTATGATCTGCAAAATGCTAGAGTTATGGTGAACTTAAATTTTTTCATCCAATTGATCCACTCATAAGTAGAAGCATCCTAATCTTTTGAATAAATTTAAGAGGATTTAAAAAGACACCTCACTTGTAGAAAAAATAATTTGGATTAACATAGCAAAAAATACTTTTAACCCAATTGACTTTTATAAACTGAAATTGGGATAAAAGTTAATATAATTTATGTTTAGATAGGTTTTAGTGAAAAAAGTCATTTTGATGGGAATTCGTTTGGATGATATTTTTAAAATTCTGTTTTAGAATGTTCAAATTAAAAAAAATAAAAATAAAGTCAAAGACCAAAAGACGGAAGGCAAAAAACAAGTTGCTTCAACTTTAAAGTGACTTTTGGACTAAGAGTCAGTTACTTCCATAATCATTTGAAACATAATTTATTTATTCAACTAGCTTTTTCTCTGTTAACAAGAGTTGATTTAATTAATAAGGAGTTGATTTATAACTCATACGGTCGTGAGTTTGAATCCTGCTACCGATATGCCTCTATAAGCACTTTCTGAACTTAAAGTCATGCATTCCCAACTAACTTTTAAAACTTCATAAGCCTATCTCAAATATACACAAACACTGTTAAAGTTTGAGGTATGCATGAGGCCCATTTATTTCTAAAATCTTTACTTAAAAAAATAAATTTAATTTGTCATCCCACCAAGTGTGAGGTCAACAAAATGCTTCTAATTTGAGAGTTTTTATAAATTAAAGAAGATAAAGTCAATTAATTCTGCTCCATCAAATTACGCCAAACAAGATATACTTATTTACCCCAACAAAGGAGTCATGCATATATGCTTCTTCTATTAGTCTAGATTCAATCCCTATTGAATCGATAGCTAAAACTAGACATTAACTAAGAAAAATCTGATTAAAAGAATTCTAAATTCAACTTCCATGCATCTTAACTTGAGAACCCTATTTCTTGAATTTCTCTCTGAGATAGGAGAGATAAAGCAATTCAGTGAATTCCAAGGCATATAGGAGGGATTGTGGGGTCCATTAGGCCCTTTCATGCTCCATCCCTTCTTCTTTACTCTTTTCTTCTGTATATATAGGAAGCTTTCTTTCATTTCCGAAACCAACCAAACCCTCCATATTACCATTCACAAATCAGAAACTCTTTTTCATCTTAACAAAACCCACATGAAGATGGCAAGTCACTCTTCCTCTAAGAGAAGGCTCACAAACAGAGGACTCGGAGGTGCCCTCAGAGAGCAAAGATCTCGGCTTTACATTATCAGAAGATGCATCATCATGCTCCTTTGCTGGCATGATTAAGTCTCCTTCATCATCATAAATCTCCATCTCCAATGGATCCAATGCAGTTTTCTGAGTTTTTTCAGTCCAATATATCTTCAAGAAGATGACCCCTCTTCATCTTTTTTCTTCTGTCCTGCGGTTAAAGGCAATCCTATTTAAAATACTGAGATGCTGCTAAGTGTGGGATTCGAAGCTTGATTTCATGGCTATTGTTGTCCTACACCAGTGCATCTTAAATGGCATGAAGCTATGAACAGAGGAAATTTTCTTGACTGAATTGGACAAGATACTACAAACTGCATGAAATTCAAATTTTCTTTCTATCTTTTTTTTTCCCCCCTGGTTACTCATGGCAGAGAGTACTACTGTAAATAGTTGAGGAAAAAATATTAGAGGAAGAGTGAAATTAATCTATTTTTGGGCGGGTTTTCTCACCTTTTCTGTATACCAGAATAGTCATATATGATTTAGTTTACGTGCCTACTCTGTTTTTTTTACACTCCATCCCTCCCTTCATTTTCTTCGTTCTGTTTATTTACTTGAGATGATTAGTATGTTCTATACTGTTAGTTTTCCGTTGCATCTATGAGCTAATTAACTCTGTAAGCGTTTAAAAAGTGATAAAATCCAAGTCCTAGTATGAATTTTCATGGAAAGGGCATATCTCCATAGATGAAACAAGAGGAAGAAGATATATATATTAGGATCACAGTTCCAGGACGTAATGGAAAAAGTAGAAAAAGCCCCAGAAAGAAACATTTTGAAATGCTTAAGAATTTTTTTGAGGTAACTTTCTATTATTATCCATTAAAAAAAAAAAAAAAAAAGAGCACAAAAGTTAGCCTCGCTCGTGGACGTGCGTTTGCAAAAGCTTTTCTCAGCATCCTACAGAGAAAGCCCTTTAGTTTTTGACAAAACTATGTTTTGATTCCAAACATGTGGAAGGAGGTTGTGTCAAATCAAATAATGTTGGAAAAGACTAACGAGTTGTTGGTTCACATGACGGTAATATAAATTCAAATTTCAAGAAATACGTTTTGGTGGGAGGATTTTAACCTCAACTCTATATTTGGTATGAGGGACCTGAAGAAAAAAGAGAGAGGAGAGAAAAGTTCAGTGAGTATAATTTGAAAAATTGGAAAAATTGGGTTATAAAATTTTAATAAAGGTAAGATGTAAGATAAAAGAATAAGAAAAACCAATTAAAAGTTTGTAACCCTACTTTTCCAATTTTTTTCAATCGAACTTGTTAAAATTTTTTCTTCTCTTTTTTCCTTATACCAAATAGACCTAACACTCTGGATCTAATAAAAGTTAGTCTCAAATTTAAAATGACTTGAGGGTACTATAAGTTACTTCCCAAAATAATGGTTGAGAAGGAAAGAAAAGTGATTAGTGAGAATAACTTTAATGACAAGGTAGAATACAATAATTATTAGATACTGATATATGTGGGTCCATTAATGATTTGAGGTGAAAATTTTCACCATGCTTTTTATATTTGACACTCGCAATATCAAATAATGTCGAAGTCAATAAGTATATCAATTGTTTTAATATTTAGAGTACTTATTTTAATGTTTTTAATTAGATTTATTAATTTTTACGCAAGTAATTGAAACATTCACGCATACATGCCAAGTAACTTTTTCACGACTATTTTGACCCACAAGGGGGGAAAAAAAAAACTTTTTCACGACTATAGCTAATAAAGATTAGTTTTGTCGCTCAGAAGTTAATCTATAGCTCATAAAATGGTTCAAAATTTAGTACCAATATAAAAAAAAAATAGTGATAGGTAATTTATAAATAGTTAGATACTATCTATAAATTATTTATTAACTACGACTGTGCAAATGGTCTGTCCACTCAACGAGCCCTATCAACCATATTCAAGTCATTACATGCACACACACAAGTCCTGTTTGGTACGGTGTATTGAATTTTGAAGGATTAGAAATAGGAGTAGGGCTGTAAAATTTTGTTTGGTCGAGTGAAGGCGATTTCAGAATTCAAGCAAAGATAATATTGTCCAAAAATTTATCAATCCCAGGATAGCTTTAGCAATACCATGGTGGGTGATGGGTTTGAACAATCCCACCTATATGGTATGCCTCAAGTCCTAGCCACTCTCAAACCCTCCTATCAAAGAAGACAATTTGGGTCAATGTTTGTCTCAATCCCGATGCCAATCTCAATCCTTCAATCTCATCTACCCAACATGCCCAAGGGTCGAGGCCTAACCTTATCTTATACTCCTTCGGTCCTTAATATAGAAACCAATTATGGAGTTAATTTTAGTCCTATATATAAGATCTATTTCATATGTTTATCAATTTTTTTTCAAACTAACCATATTAATAATCCTTCAACAATAGTCAAATAAGAGAGAAAGGAAGACAATTAAAAAGATGCTTAAGATATTTTAGAAAAAAAACATATCATATTAACTAATTTAACTAATATCCTTAATCTACTCAAATTAATTAATTAGGTCTTATATTAAATATCAAAGGAATACTATTCTTTTTCGATTGACAAACATAACTGCTTATAACACGCGCATGAGATCACATATCTTTAAAAATGAAGCTAATGTAACATCATAACAAATTAAAATTAAAAAAGGAATTAACATTATGATACAAACAAAATCATCATTGGCCCAAAAAAAAATAGTCATCTTATCAATATAAATTAAAAAAAAATTATATCTTATATAACTCATAAATAATATGTCTCATTTTCAAATTTCATGTAATCCATGTAAAAGATATAGACATGCAGTTCATGTCATGAAAGAATTGATAATATGGTTACATTAGTTATTTAAAAAGCAAATGAAGAATTCATTGAACATGACTACAATATTTCTTGTTTAGAAACAAAGACAAAGACCTTTTGGTTGGTATCCACTAGGAAGGTTTGAGATGGACTGTTCCAATTTTGATGGTCATGAGTTTGAGGTTTAATCTCCTTCCTCTCTTCAACCAAGCACCATAAATTTTTTCTATCCTAATCTTTTTAGAGAACGAGGATCCGCACACACTCACACATGCTGTAACACTTATCGTATCATTCTTCTCATATTCAAGTTCTTTCTTTAAATTCTCAATTTTACAAGCTTCAAATATATGGATTTTTAATACACTTTTTATGTTGATAATTCAGGTACTACTTTCATTTAACATCAACTTGTTCAAAAACCCTTGAAATTCAAGCACTTGAGATCTATCATGTAATCAGTCAACTGATATTGTGGGGCATACAGAAGACGAATTCCAAATATTTTGCGGGCCTACTTGACGAGTATATGTTTCCACCCACTTTTCACGTACTCACCGTCCCCTGAAAAGTGGGCCTCCTCCAATAATATTCTGCTTTTGGGTATTATTATTCAAAAATTAGAATTAGAAATTAGAAATATACTAATAGGAGTTACGTCTAACTAGAGAGATTAGTTTCTTACAATAAAAAATCAATGTTTGAATTCTCGTTAAAAGAGGTGCTCACATTTAGTGTCTGATAGTGACTTAAATATGATTGTCTTCAATAGGAGGGTGTGAAGAATATAAAACAATTCAATTATAGATATTTGGAAAAATCCATATTTTGGTGTTAGATCATGGGGTCAGAGTGTTAGGCGTGGAGGAGATTGAAATTGCAATCTAAATATTCTCTTGTCGGACTTGTCACGACTCACAATGTATGCAGTTCCCCACCCTTTGCCTTACTGTTACTTCTTTTAATGGTTAAAATATTTTATGTATGTATATTTTGAATAACTACTTATGATTTTTAAAAAAAAAAAAACCGTTCTGGTTCCCTTCATAACTAATAAATAACATAATTTATTATAAATTTTATATATTTTTTATTATGTTTTTATAAATATATAAAATTATAATCCCCGTATTTATTTATTTATAAATTATTATTTATTTAATAAAAAAATTTAAATTTGCCATCAATTCCATAATTCCAAAATACTGGACTCCTTGTATATGATTGTTTTAGTCCCTTCAGAATGGCCCATATATAAATGGGCCCAAATGAAGGGCCCTTAATTCTACCGCGATTCCCACACATTGCGTCAGTCTTCATTTTGGGCTCAGGCCATCTATTTGGGTCCAATGGAGAGGGCATCAACGTGTTTCCCCTCCCTTGATTCGAATCCTTATTAAGAAATATATTTATATTTAAATATTTAATACTTAATAATATCTTAAATACGATTGTCTTTAATAAAAAAATACACGTACTTGGCAAAAAGAAATGGAGATTTTTTTGGAACACGAAAAATAGTTTGCGCGTTCTGACTAAATTGCCTGATATTTTGGGTTCGGAGGATGGAGTATATCATATGAAATGCGCCTGCGTTTGGTAGGTAGAAATTCGAATTTTCTTTTGCCATGTTATGAGGGCTATTTCATTCCCTTAAATCTAACTCTTGTCATTTCATTTTTTCTCTTATTAAAACTTGTGCTAGCTATTTGGCTACTTTTGGGGAGATAGGAATAAGATCCCATCCAAAAAAATTAAATACAAAAAAGTCTTTTAAAATTATCAAATTAATTTGAAGTCTCAAGGGACCTCATTGCAATAAATTCTATTTGTTTAATTACCAAATTGCTGTTATTTTTTTTTAAAAGTATGTATTAACAACTGAGAGTGCAGTCGTTAACAATTTAAGGTGTAAGGATTAACAACTATCGCATGCATTACATTTTTGTGATGCACTGAAAAAATATGTTGTTAAAACGATAGTTGTTAATTGTTAAACTGTAAGTTCTTAACGATTGCTCTTTCAATTGTTAATGTATATTTTAAAAAATAAAGATAATTTAGTAATTAAACAAATAAAATCTCTTGCAATGAGATCCCTTGAGATTTCAAAATAATTTAATAATTTTAAGAGACTTTTTTGTATTTAATTCTCCTGAATGGGACTTTATTATAATTTTCCCACTTTTGGGAGCACAGCATCATTTTATGTTGTTTTTCGTATATTTGTTTTCTCCTTCTTTTGCTTCCCCAACTCCAAATCCTATAATATTTCTTGCAAAATATAAAACACGAGTAGATTTTATAGCAAAATATCTTATATTCTATCCCAAGAGTACAATCTATACAATAATAAATGAAAAAAAATTAAAATCATATATTTATGTGAAAAATTTAATGATATTATTTTTAAATAAGAGAAAAACCTTATAAATAGGATTGAAAGAATATTTTATTATTTAATTAGAAATATGAGTATCTCTTATTTATTTTTAAATTTTTATTTTTAATTATAAAAATTCTCCTTAACAAATGAATTATAAATCTATAATCTATAAATTTTTTCACATATCAATACCATTTGTTTGTTTGCTTGTTTTTTTTTTTCTTTCAAAAATTTGGAACCCTTCCATTTCCATTGATGCTTGGGTGCAGTGAAAAACAAAAACATAGCATATGCTCAGCACTCAAAACGGTGTGTTTTGGGTGCTCAGACGCCTCTGGAACACGAAACCTAGACCTTCTTTTTGCTTTTCATTATCTTCAGCCGCTGTTCTCCAGTCATCGCCGCCTCCTCCGTCGTAGTCGATCGTTGCCGTCGTTTCTCTCGTGGTCTAGTTTGTTCTCATCTTCCTTCACGGCGTCTCTGAGTTCGTTCTCTCCCTCTTTGATTTTCATTTTGCAGGTTCGGCCCTTCATTCAGGTGAGCGTCTGAGTTCGTTCTCATCTTCGTTTGTCTTTGTAGTTTTCCACTCCTTGTGTTATTGCTTCATTTTGATCTCTTGGTATCCCTAAACAGTTGAAATTCCAAACATAATTTACAATTGCTAGGGTCTTCGATTCCTGTATATTGCAATACTATTCGTTTGAATGTGGCTATGATTGTATTATATAATAGGTTATAATTATCATACTTGATGTAATTACTAATTAGTGTAGCTGACATAAACTTTTGATTCTGCTTCATGCTATTTTGCTATTCCAAGTTGTTGAATTCTGATCATGGCTTCAGCTTCTTTATGATGAAATTTAGATCATAATTAGTATACTTGATTTATTGTTAATGAATTTCAATCTGGGATTCCTCTGAGACAATTTTTATCGTGTTTTTATTGTGAAGTTTTATGTGGGATAATGACTAATGGGTGGTGCTATAAGTTCGGATTACATTTGTGACGTATATAGCACACAAGTTGAAGAACAAGGAATGGAACTATGCCATAAATCCGGTGACTTGGGTAGCTGATTTGTTTTATGGTCATGTGACCATTGTTCCTCTTGTTCTGTACGTAATCCTCAAATGTTTGTCTGCTCCATCCAGCCTTGTTCAATTATTTTCTACATTCACAATAGGTACGTGATGTTGGAATTTTCATCCTTGGTACTTAAAAACCTTTTGTTTGGTGCAGTGTATGTTAATTGTGCCATTGGAGATCTTCAGGTGGGCGATTGCAGGTGTGGAGGCAATTCATAGACGTCGCTGCAATTGAAGTTGGAGTGAGCAATCATCAATATAGACATTGTTCTACAAATCCTTTAGAGGTTTGGAATTGTGAGAAGGTAACAACGTATTAGTAGCTGGAGCTTCCATGAGCAGCAACAGAGCAAGGAATTTTCGCCGCCGTGCTGGAGATGATGATGAAGATGATGGGGCCACTGGTGGCGATGCAGTCTCAGCAACCAACCTAGTGAAAGTCCCATCTAAACCATCATCTATCTCTGGTGCCAAGCCTAAGAAGCCACAAGCCCCCAAGCTGCTCAGCTTTGCCGATGATGAAGACAGTGAAACCCCATCGCGTTCCAAACGGTCCATTTCAGAGAAGTCCACTTCTCGTCTTGGCAAACAGTCTTCCTCCTCTCACAAGATGACTGCCCTGAAAGACCGTATTGCTCACTCCTCATCCGCCACTGCTTCTGTTCCTTCTAATGTTCAGCCCCAAGCTGGAACCTATACCAAGGAGGCACTTCGTGAGCTCCAGAAGAACACACGAACTTTGGCTAGCAGTTCTCGTCCTTCGTCGGATTCTAAACCCTCATCTGAACCTATTATTGTATTGAAAGGCCTTGTGAAACCCATGGAACCAGTGAAAGAAGTACCGAAATCTGATTCTGAAGATGAACAAGATGAGCTTAAGGAGAAAAAGGATGACTTCTTTCACACTGTTAAAGATGATGCCCAGGACAAATTGGCTTCAATAGGGCTTACAAATGGAAAGAGCTCATCTGGCTCGCTGTTTCCGGATGAAGAGACCATAAAAGCTATCCGTGCAAAAAGGGAACGGCTAAGACAGGCTCGTCCAGCAGCACCAGATTATATATCATTGGATGGTGGGAGCAATCATGGTGCCGCTGAGGGGCTAAGTGATGAAGAACCAGAGTTCCAGGGTCGAATTGCCATGTTTGGGAAGAAAATGGAAGGGGGAAAGAAGGGTGTCTTTGAGGATGTGGATGAGAGAACAATGAATATTCGTGTAAAAGATATTGGAGAGTTAGATGATAATGATGATGATGAAGAGGAGAAGATGTGGGAAGAAGAGCAATTTAGAAAAGGATTGGGAAAAAGAATGGATGAAGGGTCTAATGCTAGAGCAGGCAGCAGTGATGTTCCTGTCACTCAAGGTGCCCAGCAGCAAAAATTTGCTTCTGCAGCCACTACTGTATATAGTGCAGCTTCAAGCGCCTCTGTAAGTCCTAGCATAGGAGGAGCAATTGGGACATCACTGGGGTTGGACGTGATGTCCTTATCTCAACAAGCTGAGATCGCGAAGAAAGCTCTGCAAGACAATGTTAGGAGGCTTAAGGTATGAGCGGCTTTTTCATTGTCAAACTGGCACAAATATTAAGCTTTATGGGCACAGGTTTTCGGTCTGATAAATGTGATTGTACATTGCCTTCAACTTATCATTGCGAGTTATATACTTATATTTCTTTCATGAACTGCATGCATCTGAACTAAAATGTAAACATGGTTCGTGGAGCATCTTTCTAGGAATAATCTGAGAAATTTGTTATGCTTTGGAGCCATTATGGTACTGTTAGAAACTGAATAAGAAGAGAGACAGGAGCAAGAGAAATAACAGCGTATGGAATGAAAGGTAGGAACTAGGAACCCTCTAAAGCCAGGATCTGTGCTTTAGAATTAGGAGTATCTCCATACAGCTGAAGAGTAACTTATTCATGTCACAAGAGCATACATGTCCTGTCAAAGATTCCTTTTAACACGCTAGACCAGTAACTAACTGAAACTAGCTTCATCACGCAGACATCGTGGTATATGCCACATATACCTAAGACACTCTGGTACATGCCACATCACAAAATAACCGGACACAACAGATAGCTACTGAAAATGGAATACTTGAAGATAATTCTTTCTCCCTTTCATCCCTAAGAATGACTCCTTTCCCAGTTTAGAAAATGTGCTTCGTTATGTAGCTAAGAAAGTATTGGGTTGTGCCGGGAGACTAAAATACATGTTTGCTGATTTGGAATTTTGGATGACCATGACTATGACTATCAGGTCCCATTTGGTGAAGACATAGGAAAAGTATTCTTTTTTAATCACACAAAAAGCGAGATATATAATGTCTAATTATCTATTACATTGCCAACATCATTACTGAATAATAACTCTATATATACAATCTATTACGTTGCTAGCCTCCTTTCTTATTTATATCTGAGATGAAAGAGAATGCAACACTATAATTTTTGGTGCTGGTCTTGCAAATTATAGGGACAATTGAAGTGTTATGTTTGTGAAGTGTTCTCAAATTTCAATTATAGTTAGTTGATTTTTGCTGAGGCCATACGTTTATGTGGCTGCATTGTTTGGATCATAAAATGTGCCTTGGATATGAGACTTGTCCCTCTAGCATGATTGTTCTATTAGATTGATATATCATAAATACTTTCATAATTGTTTATGTTTTCTTTTGAAAAAAACCTTGGCAGGAATCTCATGGCAGAACAGTGTCTTCATTGAATAAAACTGATGAAAATTTGTCTTCCTCACTTTTGAATATCACTGCTCTTGAAAACTCTCTAGCAGCAGCAGACGAGAAGTATAGGTTTATGCAAAAGCTTCGAAGCTACGTTGCAAACATATGTGACTTTTTACAGGTAGCTATGCTTCTTGATTGCTTTATCTTCCTGGTTTGAGCTTGAACACATGCATGGATAACGATAGGCCTCATGATGAAGCAACCCCCCCCCCCGGGGCCTAGGGGTTGCTTGGAAATGGAATTGAGGGTGAAAGTCAGATTTGGCTCGCTTAGCATGATGGAACCGGGGAGCATGGAAGTGGAATTGAGGGTGGAAGTCCAATTTTGGCCTGCCTTGGCACCAGAATGATTGATTATGTCCCATTAGCCATAGCCATCTGACCACCTTAATCTGGCCTATGATGATGCAACTACAGCCAAATGGGTTTGGGATATTAGATGAGTTTTTGAAGCATGGTTTTCGACACATGGCTAATATTTAACCCACTCCTTATCACTCTATTCTTCATTTATACTTCTTCTAATGGCGAACTCAAATGTGAATTAGAACAATTAAATTAACTCCCATGAATCGATGTTGTTAATAAACGTTAAAATTAGAGAAGTGCTTTTCTTAAACTAGGTCTGCTTTATTGTGTCCTTATCTTGAACTTCATTGCACCTTGTTGTCTTATTATGTTTAGTTAGGTGAATTTTAAAGAATGAAAGTAACAAATTCTAGAACTTTTCTTGAATGGATTGAATTGAAAAGGAAAACAATAAGAATATGAATGGAAAGATATGCTATGTATATACATGCATGAGTGTTACTATTCCAAGGAAAAAACTCTAATGACTAAAGAGCATTCTTGCTTGGTAGAGCCTAAGTAAGAAAATTTTATTCAAAAAAATATTTATTTAATCAATTATTTTTGCTCTCTCCTCTCTCTGTATCTTGCAAAGGAAAAAGACCTTTTTTTTCCCCCACACCTCTCTCTCAATGGAGTGTCCTTGCATATGTAGTAGAACAAGGCAGCTTTACTTCATACTCAAATCCATACCTTTCTGCCTTCTTAATATGATTTCTTCTCTTACATAGTAGAGCCTTTGTCTTTGTCTGCACTTTTTTTGGGCGCGAGGGAGCATATCTGTCTGTCTGATTTGATGATCCCCTATTAGGACCTTTTTTATGCAGAGATGAACATGAAACAAGGTGGGAGGATAATCACATGCTGCTCAAAAATAATTTGGAAAACTTGAAAATTCCGTGGAATTTTATTCATATAAAGTTGAAGATTTTTTATTTAGTTGGCCATGATCTCATCATCGTTCTGTTATCAGAAAATCTTGGTTAATGACATTGAATTAGTGAAAAATTTCTTGTCAGCATCTTCAGTCTGGTTGCCATCTTTTGCATCAATTTTTCTTTGATTGATGTAGGTAGAAGGATAAGAAGAGGGAAGGAGAGACAGAGAAAAGGGGGAGAGATAGAAGGCACGGAAAAAATAGAGAGGATTCGGAACTGGATTAATCTGATAACAAACAACAATATAACCTCATAGGAGTCCTGGGCCCCTTTATCTATACTAGTCTAAAGCCTAACGGTCAAGTCACATATATCTAAATAATAACTAATTAACTAACTCCTAATCCCTTTTATATTTACATAACATTGATCTTGACAAATAACTGCACCCCTCCTTTGGTTTAGGATGAAGAAAAAATGGATCTTAAAAAAATTGTTATTGTTTTATATTTCCTTAATTATCAATAATAATTTTATATAAAGCAAATTTTCTTTTAGGATCTTAAAGAAATTGTTCTCCTGTGTATAAAATTTGGAAGTTCAAGTGCCTGCTTGTCTTATTTCCCAAAGATACTCTGTGGATATCATTTATTGATTTGTTTCTAAGATAATTCTGTAACTTCCAGCATAAAGCTCCTTATATTGAGGAACTTGAAGAGCAGATGAAGGGTATTCATGGAGATCGTGCTTCAGCTATCTTTGAAAGAAGAAACACCAACAATGATGATGAAATGAAGGGGGTTGAAGCTGCTGTGAAAGCTGCAATGTCAGTTTTCAACAGGAAAGGTAGCAATACTGAAGTAATTGCTGCTGCTGCAAGTGCAGCTCAGGCTGCATCCACTGCTGCAAGAGAGCAAAAAGACCTACCAGTGAAATTAGATGAATTTGGTAGAGATCTAAATCTTGAGAAACGAATGAAAATGAAAGCACAGGAGGAGGAACGTCAACGCAGGAAACTCCGGGCACTTAAATCTAATAAACAGGCGTATATGGAAATAGATTATCAAAAGATAGAGGGAGAATCTAGCACTGATGAGAGTGATAGTGAAAGTCAAGCCTATCAATCGCAACGTGATTTACTGCTGCAGACTGCTGATCAAATTTTCAGTGATGCAGCTGAGGAATATGGCCAGCTCTCTTTGGTTAAAAAAAGATTTGAAGAATGGAAAAAGGAGTATTCATCAAGCTATCGTGATGCTTATATGTCCTTGAGTCTTCCATCTATCTTCTCTCCATATGTGAGGTTGGAACTCCTGAAGTGGGACCCACTTCGCAAGGGATCTGATTTTCAAGAGATGAAATGGTAAAAAGCTATTGAATTGTTACTGATCTACTCTAGTTATTATTGTCACATATAATGCATATAATGGGGTGTCTCCGATCTTGCACTAGTTTATATCATGTTTTCTCCTCTTTTCTCATATTTAGGTATAAATTGTTGTTCACCTACGGTTTGCCCGAAGATGCTAAAGGTCTGGTGCATGATGATGATGATGTTGACCTTGAACTTGTCCCTAATTTGGTAGAGAAGGTTGCACTTCCTATTCTTCAGTATGAAATTGCCAATTGCTGGGACATGCTCAGTCACCAGGAAACAGTTAACGCAATTACTGCTACAAAGTTGATTGTACAACATGTGTCTCATGAGAGTGAAGCTCTTGCTGATCTATTAGTTTCCATTCGCACACGGTTGGCTGATGCTGTTGCTAATATTACGGTATGACTAGAATGTGCAAGTTTTCATTTACTTTATGAGCACTCTTATTATAAGGCCCAGTTACATGCATATTTACTTGGCTGATCTATATGTGCATCATTGTAAATTTTGTAGGTCTGTATGAGGATGAATTTTCCAACAAAGTAGGCATGTAGCTGCAAGATTATTTTTTTCAAAGCATTTGATTGAATGAAATTTTAATCTTTTCTACTGTTGTAGGTTCCAACATGGGGTCCATTGGTACTAGCTGCTGTTCCAGATGCTGCACGAGTTGCAGCATATCGATTTGGTGTGTCTGTTCGACTATTGAGAAATATTTGCCTTTGGAAGGATGTTTTTGCAATGCCAGTATTAGAGAAGCTAGCTCTTGAGGAACTTCTGTTTGGAAAAGTTTTACCTCACTTCCGAAGTATCTCAGAAAATGTTCATGATGCAATAATGAGAACAGAACGGATAATTGCTTCCTTATCTGGAGTATGGGCGGGCCCAAGTGTTGTAGGGGATAAAAGGTATGATAATTGTGTTTTTTTCTCCCCTGACCTTTTAATTACATTTATCTGTGTTGGAACTAATTTGTGCAGATTCTTGGGCCTTTTGAACTACGTCAGTACTAACTTGGTTACTAGTATAGATTTGTATTAATCAAGCATTTGTATTTGAGTGACTGATCAGGTTATGATCTACATTGTGGTTATTAGGGGCAAAATTTTTCACTGGTCCATGAAATAGGTGAAGAGAACAGTTATGATTATCAGTTTACCCAATTACTACAGATAAGAGTCAGCTAACTATGTAGAGGTAATCAGTAACCCCGAGGGGGGGGGGGGAAACAAAAGTTCCATTAATCATATAAATTCATGGATGGGAATATTATGACCAAAGAGTGGTATCAAGTGAAAAGAACGCCTCACATGGGGTTTCCCTTTGTTTGTTGCTGTGTTCAAGTGGGCATATGAAACGCTTGTTAATAGGTGAATCATAGGCAATTTGTTGCGGGGATTCACTTGAACGGGCTATGAAAACCTGACACAGACTGAAGGTTTTTTGTGTCTAACTTCCATGAGTTCCAAGTCTTGCTGTGCCCCTGTAGGTTCCTTCCCTTTTCAGATTTGTCTCTATAGTTTGGAAGATTATAATTAGGTCCTTGCAGATCTCAAATGAGGTGTGTGGGAGACCTAAATCCTTTGTTGAATTGTATGAGATGCTTTATAGAGTATTTTAGTTGTGTGATTCTCTCATCTCATTAGCTGCTTTTTGGGGAAGGGGTCCCCATCCCACTTCAATAACCATTTGAAGTTATGAGGACTTGAAGATATTTTCAGTCTCATAAGATGCATGTGTGATGTTGTCTTAATTTGTCTAGTGTTTTTCAGCTGTTAATCTCATGTTTTCATTGCCCGTCCTTGTGCTCGTGTGTAGCCGCAAGTTGCAGCCACTGGTTGATTACGTATTGTCGCTGGGAAGGATTTTGGAGAAAAGAAATGTTGGTGGTGTGGTTGAGGGTGACACAAGTCAACTTGCTCGGCGTTTGAAGAAAATACTTGTTGACCTTAACGAATATGATAATGCAAGGAACATAGCCAGAACCTTCCGTCTCAAGGAGGCATTGTGAGCTAGGAGGGCTTTTCTCACGTCAATTTACTCAAAATATCAGGGAGTCTGACCACTGAAGTTGGTTTTCATGACCTCAATATGACCTTTGTACCAAAAATTCATGTGGGGCCATGCATTAGAATTGCGTATGGACCATGAGAATTACTGAGGCATCCCTCCCACTGTCAAAGAGGCATGAATAAGAACCTGCTGGCACAGCGTACTTCATCAACTATTTTCTTTCACTCATAGATATGGCAGAGTTCTACCAGCAACCATAAAACGCATATATTCTGGTTTGTGTAGAGGGAAGCATTCCATTTCCTTCGTCCTTGCCTCCAGTTGTTTTGCCATTGGTTGTGCTTTGTTTCTTTGGGGAGGGGATGTTCAAGAGAAAACAAGGAAATATTGTAAAAATTTTGCCGGCGTTATATAGTTCATATTTTTAGTGGGGCATCATTATCAGTTATGTGACTATGTCTCTAATCTAATATTCAAATTTTTGGTATACTCAGTATATCCTTATCGACACGCTTTCCATGTATGACTAGAAATTGCCTTTTCTCATTAGTGATGTGAGAACTTGATTACTTAAATGAAATCATCTTGAACATAAAATTTGGCGAGTCCTCGGGAGTATGTTCCCAGCTTCTAGGAAAAGCCAGTTATAAATTGGCATGCTTACGTGAGAGGCTTGAAGTTGAAGTTGAAAGGCTTTGAAAGATTTTGTAAGGCCCACTCAAATGAAACGACAGGAACATGTGATCACGAGGTTGGAAAAGTCTCTGAGAGGCTCCATCTATCTGTGGCAACTGACAGTGAAAACCGACCATGCGAATCCAATTATGATGCATTAGGTTTGATTGGCATCTGAAATGATCAAATTAAGAATAAAAAAATAAGGGCGGGTAGAAATTTTAAAAATAATATTAAAATACAGACATCCATATATGTATATATATAGTGTTGGCTGGGCTACTTTTAAAACATTTGTTTTTTCGAGTAATATTTGTGGGCTCAGCTCATAATGTGGGTTCGTGGGTGCCATCAGTAAAATGAGTAGACAGATCTCAGCCGGTAGCAATGCATGCATCTGATCACCTAACAAAATTTCACCATTTAGGCGGCAAAAGCCTTCCCCCTAATGCCCATTTGAGAAGAGAAGTGAGACTGTGAGAGGGATTTGAATTTCTTCAGATCAGATGGCCTCCATCGATGTTTAGAGAGAAGGCACACACTGTAACTGTAGTGTAGATTGGACATCAAGGGCCAGTGTAATGCCTCATGGTCATGGAAAAGAGAGGCTAGCGAGAGGAGGACGTCTTTTCTTGTGAACTGCAAGTAATTATAAGCTCTAAATGACTGATCTATATATGATAAAAAATTAGTTAAGTTTAATTAAAAATAAAAAATATTAATTACTTTATAAAACTTAAAATATTTTTAGTAGTGGAGTAATTGTCGGTTTCATTCACAGCTCCGGTGGGATCAAAGTTTAAAGATTCAGATTCTCTGAAACTGGGTCCATGAGTCTTCTTCCTTCCTGTCCTTGTTTCATTTTTAAGGGGGCGTGTGTGCGTATATATCCAATTATCCTCTTTCCTTTTTTTGACAAGATATATCCAATAATTATTCATTGCAATAATGATTATATTGACTTTGCTTTAAGGGGAAAAAAAAAACTATGAAATTTTCAGAAGCTTCCTTCCTACCAATTTGGAGAAGACAGATATACCTGTTCTTCAACCCTCAGGTGATGACTATCCGCCTTCCTTGTAATCACCTTAGTATCACCTTTTTGCCGTTACTATTTTCATTATATATGCTCATTCATATAAGATTCCAAATGTAATCATGTGCTCTGGTCAAAAAAAAAAAACAGCACATGTAATCATGTGCTTTTTTAAAAAAAAAAAAAGTAATCATGCAACACGCCAATACGCGCACGCACACCCCTCTCTCTATGTTTGTATGTATGTATATTTCTCTTATTCTTAATATAAGACCTATTTAACTAATTTAATTAGATTGAAGAAATTAAGTAAGTTAATTAATTATAAGAAATATGATATGTTTTTCCTGAAACATCATAATCATCTTCCTTAATATATTCTCTCCCCCTTCTACTTGATTATGATTGAGTGATATCCATAGGAGTAATTTAGAAAAAATTGATAAATAATATAAATATGTCTTATATTTAGAATTAAAATCAACTCAACAATTAGATCTTATATTAAGGGTCGGAGGAGTATATATTGTACTCTTCCTGTCTTTAAGGACTTAATTGGGGAGTTAATGTTGGTCATATATAAGACCTATTTTACATATTTATTAATTTTTTTCCTAATTAACCTTATTGGCATTCCTCAGTAATAATTAAATAGGAAAAGGATTGAGAAAATTAAAGAGATGCTTGATGTATTTTAGATAAAATATATCATAGTAACTAATTTAACTAACACTCCTGATCTACTCAAATTAGTTAATTATGTTTTATATTAAGTAAGAGTATAGTTTTTTTAATATTGAAATTTTTCAAAACTTATATAGGCAATGCAAAACTTCACAGTTTTTTTTTAATATATAGGTATCCTCTTATTGAAAGTAGTATTGTTCAAGACATTATCAAACACTAAATGTGAACATATTTCTTATTAAATTCAAACAGTAGTTTAATACATTGTGAGGACTAGTCCTCTTGCAAAATCCAATCCTCGTTAGTTCATAGTTCACCCGTGATGGATTAGCTTAGATTTGGCCCAATCTCATTTTGATGGGTGAATTGCTCGCTATTAATTAAGAGCTTAGGCCTGAGAATGGTAGCTGTTTTATACAGCAGATTAAAACTGAGCCTTCATCTGAACCGACTCTTAAGTCTGGAAGTTTCGATGACCCAACTGAAAGTTCTGATTTTGGTTATCAGCACTTTGCTGATATATGAAAAAATTTCTATGGTTCAATCTGTTCCAGAAGATCCTTGGGAGTGTTTGGATGAAACCAAACTATGGTTTGGAGAATAGCTTTTGGAAATAATAGATTCTGAAGAGAATAGATTTTATGAAAAAGTGATTCTGAGAAGTAAAAGTGTTTGGATAGTTGTTACAAGAAGCACTTTTTATATGTACAAATTACTAAAAAGGACATAAATTAATATGATAATTATATAAGGGATAGATTTTATAATATATTTGGATTTGAAGAAATAAAATTGTTAATAAAATAATTTTTACTAACATAATTAATAATATAGAAGATAATATAACTAATAAATAATTAATATGTGTATATATATTTATAAATTATAAGATTAAATAGTGAAGAACCGAGTGTGGAATGAAGAGTGAGGCATCAATTATGGGAGCTGTTTTGTCATATGCTATTGGGCCCACACTAACGTTTGGAAAATTTGAGCCAGAAGCAACTTCAAACCACTTCCACCAAAACCATAGTTTTGGGGTTCAAAACCATGGTTTGACCCCAAACCATGGTTTCACATTTTCTGTCTCTGTTTGGCTGGTTTCTTCCCCAAACCATGGTTGAATACTAGACACAATCTCTTGATGAACAAGGAAGCTGGCTCTTTGGCACGCACATGCTAATTATTAACAATGGAAAATAGCAAAAAAAGACAGCTGAAATTTAAAAATTGTACACAAGGATCCATTTCACAAAAATTGTTGTAAAAACCCATATTAATATTGTAATGGGTCTTTATTTGTAATTTTTTTTTATTTCAGAGGCCTTTTTTTGTGATTTTCCCTTATAACAGACCGGATGTTGTCAATACATAATCTAATTCATCATTGACTTTACATATATTTTTTAGAGCAGAAAATAATTTTTTATTCTGTATATTTTTGAATCACTTATAATTCAGTCCCTTATATTTAACTCGATGCAATTCATTTTTTATATTTTTGACTCGGTTATAACTTAGTTCTTAATCTTTCAATAATTCATTAGTCAGTACTTAATCATTTTACTTGGCAAAAAAAAAATATTAATATCATTAAAAAAATTGAACATCTAGCTTCCAAAGTTTCAACTCAGCTTTGAAAAAATAATATTAAAAAAAACATAAGCCCCATCAAACTGCTTCTTCTCCCCTTCGCGGCCTCATCGTTGACATTAAATACCATCTGATCTTTAGATCCTCCTTGGCTCCGTCTCCATGCTAAAGAATAAATTAATCAATTAACTCCTATATTAAGAATAAAAAATAGTATTATCTTTTAACAATTAATTTCTCAACAGAGAATTTATTCTAATTTATGCAAAAAATTTCAACTCAAAGCCCAATAACCCTATCCCAACATTTAAATTCACTGTACCCACTGGTGTTTTTGACCCTAAATATAAATGTTAGAGGGAGATTCGTTTGGCCAAAAAATGTAAGAAGGAGGTGAAATGTTTTTAGTCCTCATATAAAAATCTTAATTGTCTCCTAAATTTATAAATTTTTTCTTTGATTCTCCTTAGTAATTGCATATATTGAGGAGCTTATCATAAGCAAATAATTTTCTATGAAAATAATTAAAATATGCAAGAAATTAACACCTATTTTTTTTAATAATAACGAACTTAACAAATTCTGGCAAAAAAAATTTTTGATCTCCATAAATTAATTTTTTTTAAATTACAACAGGGGTACTATTATTACTTTTATTAAAAGTCATTATTTACTTTATGTTATCTCTATAACCATTCCCTTCTTAAACAAGAAGAAAAAGAGTTATGGTAAAAAAAATAAAAAACAAGAAGAAAAAGAATTAACTAATATGGGCAAAAAGTGACGTGCAAAAAACATTGAAATTGGCAACGAATATAAATCGGAAGACACTGCATTTGAATGGAATCAATAGTTATCCAGAAAATTAGTTGAAACTAGAAAAACATACTATTCTTTATGCATTAATTGGGTGCGCATTTGAATGGGAGTTGTGCAGATAAATATTTGTTCAATGACAATAAATTAAATTTTCAATAATTTCAAAACATGAAATCACATAGAGATCAATTATAAGATACGTACTAATTACTAATCAATTTTAATTATTAAATTATTGTATTCAAAATTAGGATTAATATCATCGTTGGTCTTACAGTGTGATCCCATTTCAATTTTAATATTTGATTTTTCAATTCTTTGGTTTTCGTCCCTATAATTTTATACCGAAACCAAATCTAAAATTTGTTAAAATGTATATAAAATATTCATAAGACTCGTACCAGAAAATTATGAAATCATAGGAACCAAAACTAACAGTATAAAATTATAAGGACCAAGACTAAAAATCGATAAAACTATAAGGATGGATAATCATACCAACCCTTAAAATTATTAACTTTTAAATATTGCACCCCTAACCCAAGGCTCTAACCCCATCATTAAACATGTTACTTGTAAAAATGAGCTGAAAGTTTATTGACTAAGTGAAAGGAGCTCATGTGCCCATTATTATACTTATAGAAAGTCAAACACGTAACATCATATTTAAACAAAACTCGAAAGATGTTAAAAGTATCAATTGACTCAAACGGCTTAGGCAACTCGCTCAAGATAATGATTTCGTATGAGTAGTGCCACTAATAATAGGCAAACCGTCAATTAGTTTAATTTTTTTAATATTTATTAAAAATAACTAAAAATAATTTTATAACCTTAAGATGAGAGTAAGTATTTCAAAATATGATCATATCATATGATAGAAAGACTGTGAAGCAGCCCAATAAAATAACTAAGTTGCTTGCTCTAAAAACACTAAACTAACATCAAACTAATTAAACTAAGCAAATATTTACGAGCAATGTTGGGATTAGTATCATACAAATAGTTTTTTAATTTTTCCATCAAGCATCATACAATTATTAATGTAGGATGTTTCAGCACGTTACATTGATGAGCTCAACAAAATAGTAAATATATTTTTCAACACCAACTATATTTGTCTAACAATCATGTTTTCAATGAGGTAACTATCTACTACTTAGTACTGTGCTGTGCGTGAGACAATGGTCTGACCAATATTATTCAACATTGATGGCTACTAAATTACTCCTCAAGTCTTATTTATAGGACAGAAAGAGAAGATAAATTTTGATTTTATTTATAGGGTATTGAGAGAAGTTTTTTATATAGATATACAATTTTATCCTTTATTTATTATTATATTAACTTTGTTTAGATGGGGTATAATATATATTAAATAGGGATAAAGTTGAAAAGTTGTTAAATTTTAAATGAGAATTAATAAAACTTAAGGTTTTTCTTAGTCTGTATGAAACATACAAAAAGTGATTTATAAATAGGATCAGAAGAGTACATATGTTAAGTATTAATTAATTGCAAATGTCCTTTTTTTTTTTTTGCCAACAAAAAAGTGTTCATCAGCTCAGCTAGATACAAGAGTACTAGGCATATATTTAAGATAAAATTGAATGTCAAATTAGACAATTAGTTGTTATATTAAGAAATGAGATAATAGTACTTGAATTCAGGTCCATTTATACGGATTTTCAAAAAGAAAAATATGTGGTGGGAATTGAATTTTGAAGTGGGAAGAGAAAGCTCACCGACATATTTAGTTAGTTATATATTGATTTATCGTTATTCACAAATTGATTTTTTTTTGTCAACTCGCAAATTGGATTATTTAAAACATATATACTCTTCCAATTTTATATATAAGACCAATTTTACAATATAATTTACACTATAAAATAGGTCTTATATTTGAAACCGGAGAAATATAAATAGAATTCTAACTGTGACGACTATTCTTTTAAAACTCATTTAGATCAAAATTTCAATTTATTCAAAAAATTAATCATGATAGAAAAGAAGAAACCTTAAAATTTTAAAATCACTATCATGGTTAAAAGAAATAAACTTATATCACGAGCACATCAATATTTAACTTGGGCCTTAGACTTTCAAAGTCTAGAAATATCATTTCACCCTTAGTCCAAACAAAAACTTGTACTTTCAAACGAATGTCACGTGCAACGTCTCAGAGGCCTCTGACTTTCTAACAGCTCTCTCATCAATTAGCAATAATCAAATGTATTAGTTCACAACAACAAAATAGATGAGCCCTATGTGGCAATATATAATAATTTAGCACATAAAACAAATGAAGGGAGGCTATACAAGCTGTGCTAGCACACTAAGCCTCTGAGTCCTTCCCTGACAGATCATCATCTGAACTATCACCTGAAAATGTTAAACCACGGGGTGAGACAAATGCCTCAGTAACCAACTTTCCAACTCATCATACATACTAACACGTACTCGTGAGGTGTCAAGTGGGATAGTTATTAATTCTCGAGAAACATATATATATATCAGTAGAAATATAATTTTAATCATTCAAACCCTCACTATGGGGGCCAACACACAAGCCACATAAGTCTATCCCTCACTATGGAGATCAATCAGACATATAGGCCTATCCCTCACTTTGGGGGACGAATAAAAAGCTACAAAGGCTTATCCCTCACTATGGGGGAAGAAGGAAGAAGCCAACCAATGTGCACCAATGGCGGCCTTACCACGTGGTAGGATAGCGCTCAATCCAAAATCCAAATAACAATCAATCATTCACAATATCATTAAAAATGTCTTAATCTTTTCTCATTATAATCCATAAGATATAAATCATATATCTTTTCCAAACTTCTCAATCACAATTCCAAAATCTCACAAGACAGATTTTCATAGCTCAAAAGATATAACTTATCTATTCGAATTCCAAATAACAAATATTATTCAAAAATGGCAAAATACTCACAAACAGCATATTAGCACATATAACAAATGGAAAGTGGTTACCTCTCGCCAAAGCAATACTAAGGATTATCACAAAGTCAATCCTTTACTCAACCAATAATTAATCTACACAATTAATATAACCACATATTAATATAAACTAATTGATTAATTAATTAAACTTCTCTATATTATTTAAATTTCTAATTTAATTAAATTTTTACTCTAAATTTCCGCAACTCTCATAACTCAAAAATTATTAAGTATTTTAGAAACAACTTAAAATTTCTAACAACCCAAATTATTTATTTACCACCTCCAAATTATTTACCTTAATAAAAAGGATTTTCCACAATTCTAAATATAAAATTATTATTTTCTAAATTCTAAAAACTCTCTTTTTAAGTTTAAACCTCAAAATCAAACTCTTAAAAATTTAATAATACTTCAAATATTTATAACTAAATAATCTAATCAAAACTTTAATGGTACAACTACCATATATATATATTTCCATAAATAATAAAATTTTTAGCTACAATAATTATTTTAAAATCTCCAGTCACCCAATAAATAAAACTAAACCGATTAAAATCTCAATAATATATCAAACAATCCAAATAATTTATTTAACTTAAATTTAATCAGTAAAAATATGATATATCTCATAAATAACAGATTTTCAACTAAATAAATTAATTTAAATACTAAAACTAACAAATAGAGAAATCTAGACCGATTAAAATTAACAACTCATTTATTTCTAAATTTCTATAGTCATCTTTTATTAAAACTCAATACTTATATCATATATAAGTCTCAGAATTTTCTCTAATCATTATAGTAATAATGTAAATAGGAAGTTTAAAATATACAAGAAATTTTGATAAAAAGAAGTAATTTTATGTACCTAAAATATCTTCAAAGCTTGTCCTCTCTTTTACTGGTATGCTCCTTTTGTTCTTGCACACGCCAACTCTCTTTCTCTCTTTCTCTCTTTCTTCTTGCACCTGCCAGGGGGGAATGAATTGCTGGGGGTGTATTTAACACCCCCCGCACATTTATTGGGGGGAGGGGGTTTTTCAAACTCAACCCCCAACCTCCACCGCCCCCTTGACTTTTTTTTAATATTATAATAAAATATTATTATATTATATCGGTCCAATGACAAAGTTGTCTCTTTTCATGCAATAATAAATTTTGATTAATCCCTTATACCATAAATTTAACAGTCAAAGGGTTAGACACTCATGAGAGGATGTTCCATTCCTAAGATTGTCAAGGTGCTTAAGGAAACATATTTGAAGCTAAGGCCTCAGCTTATAATCTCATCCCATTTTAAGCTACAATGCTAGATAGGACTGAGATTAATTGTTAGTTTTTCTACCCTTATATTATAGGTGATTCCAACCCATCCTAAAATTTGTCCCAAATTTGATTAAAATTGAAGAGAGCGAATTCTTTGGCCATTGAAAAGACAAACTTCTAACTACACGTTGTCCTTGTCATACTGCCATTCTAGAAAAAGTTTTTAGGTTTTTTTGTCAAACAATTAATTTTTTTTTTTTTGCCCTAACAATCAAAATTAGTTAAAACGAATAAAATGAACCACCAATTTTTGAAAAATAACGCATAAGCTATAATAGGAAAGAGGAAAAAAAATAACATTGAAAGACAAATATATTCTTCTTCTTATTATAAGTTATTTGTAGGGAAAATTTTTATCTTAAATATAAGTTACTTGTAGGATATTTAACTATCATTTTTTTAAGAGTAAAATATTCTAACTACCCCTCAGTTTTATCTTAATTACATAGACATCCCTTCTATTTTGAAAACCTATATAGACTTCTCTTAAAATTAAAATACAGGTTACACTAACCTCTCTTGTATAACTGATATTTTATTTCCATTTATCCAAACTATTAGTTAACCGTTAATTGTAACTTTTTGAGCTCTTTTTTTACCAAAATACCCCTCTTTATCATAAGAATTAATTAAACACTTATATTCCTAAAAAAACTATGCAACCAAGAACTACTTTTAATGCATGAATTTTCAAAATTTTTAATATATTATAAAATTTATTAATTTTGAATTTATTGTAAAATTTTATAATTTTAATTTTTCATCATATTTTAAATTTCTTTATTTTATTTTTAAATGGTTAAAAAAATATATCAAGCACATATTTTTACTTACTATATAGTATAAACTATGTAAGTTTGATAGATTGTGTAAGTCATTTGAATCTATAATTTAAAATTGTTTTTTTTACCTGCTATAATTTAAAATTGTTAAACACATTTTTTCTACAAACATTTATAAACAAATTAAGTTTAGATTGAAGACATTAAGCAAATAACTATTTGCAAAAATAAGAAAATAAAAATAAGGAAAAATAAAATAAAATATAGTTTAATATAAATTTTGGGGATTGATTAGAATGGGGTAAAATAGTAAATAAAATTTATTTTAATATAAATTTTAATTAAAAATTATGTTTTTAGAATCTTTTAAGAATATTTTTAATGGTGTTAACATATTGGACTAAAATGTATATTTTCAAAATAGAGAAGAGGTTCGTGTAATTAAGGTATAATTGAAAGATAGTTAATATATTTTACTCTTTTTTTAATTTTATTCTTATTTAATTCTTGGAAACAGAAAAGAGATGTGAGAAATTGAGGAGACCGAATTCTTCGGCCATTCACAAGACCGACTTCTAACCACCCGTTGTCCTTGTTATACCGCCATTGTAGAAAAAAATTTTGGTCTAAAATATTAAATTATTTTTTATATAGGGAAAATCTCAAAAAAATCCTTGAAATATAGGAAATTTCTGATTGGGTCTTGTAATTGTGCAAATGACAGAAATGTTCAATAACCCAATCTGTCATTGGTAAAATCAAGAAGAATTGACAATTTTGCTCTGGTTAAGTAAAAGTGAGTAGTTATTCTCTAAACAAATTTAGGTAACACTTATACTGTTTGAGTGATTACATGATTAGTTGTAGTTAATAATAAGATACCTGACTACGAAAAAGTGAATAGTTATTCTCTACACGAATCTAGATAACACTTACACTGCTCTAGTGATTACATGATTAGTTGTAGTTAATAACAAGGCACCTGACTACGAAAAAGTGAATAGTTATTCTCTACACTAATCTAGGTAACATTTACACTGTTATAATGATTACATGATTAGTTGTAGTTAATAACAAGGCACCTTACTATGAAAAAGTGAGTAGTTATTCTCTTCACGAATCTAAGTAACGCCTAAACCCTTATAGTGATTCCTTAAACCATTGTAGTGGATGAATACAATGAGAGTAAAATTGTCAATTCCTCTTGATTTTACAAATGACAGATTGGGTCATTGACCTTTTCTGTCATTTACACAATTCCAGAACCCAATCTAGAATTCCCTATATTCCAAGAGCTTTATTTGGGATTTTCCCTTTTATATATACCCATATTTAATAAAAATAGTAAAAAAAAATAAAAAGTAATATAATATTAGAATTTAATGTAATTAATAAAAATAACAGTAAAATAACTTAAATTTCTTGACATATTTAATATTTAAATTATTTTTATTAGTATATGTGAATTAGTTAATAAATTTTTATAATAAGAAACAGGGATAGTATAACTAACTATGTTGGTGAGCTTTTTTTCTCCCTTCAAAATTCATTTGCCACCACCTAGTTTTTTTGTGTGGAAAATCCGTATAAAGTAGTATTATCTTTTGTGAATAATTAATTATTTTTTTAATCTATTCAAATTAATAAATTAGTGTTTATATTAAGAACAAAAAAATAGTATCATGTTTTGTGAATGGAATTGTGCATATATGTCAAGTTGTATAGAAATCATTTCACAATTAATTTCTCGACAGAGAATTTATTCTAATTTATCCAAAAATTTTGAACTCAAAGCCCAAATAACCCTATCCCAACATTTAAATTCACTGTAGCCAGTGGTGTTTTTGACCCTAAATATAAATGTTAGAGGGGGACTCGTTTGGCCAAAAAATGTAAGAGGGAGGTGAAATGTTTCAGTCCTCATATAAAAATCCTAGTTGTCTCCTAAATTTATAAAAAATTTTCTTTAATTCTCCTTAGTAATTGCATATATTGAGGAGCTTATCATAAGCAAATAATTTTCTATGCAAATAATTAAAATATGCAAGAAATCAACACCCTTTTTTTTTTAATAATAACGAACTTAACAAATTCTGGAAAAAAAATTTTTGATCTCCATAAATTAATTTTTGTTAATTACAACAGGGGTACTATTATTACTTTTATTAAAATTCATTATTTACTTTGTTATTTCTATAACCATTCCCTTCTTAAAGAAGAAGAAAAAGAGTTGGTAAAAAAAAAAAAGAATTAACTAATATGGGCAAAATGTGACGTGCAAAAAACATTGAAATTAGCAACGAATATAAAATTGGAAGACACGGCATTTGAATGGAATCAATAATTATCCAGAAAATTAGTTGAAACTAGAAAAACATACTATTTTTTATGCATTAATTTATCTTCTCTTAAAATTAGTAATGACACTGCCTGGTGTCATAAGACTCATACCAAAAAATTATGAAATCACAGGGACTAAAACTAACAGTATAAAATTACAAGGATCAAAACTAAAAATCGATAAAACTATATGGATGGATAATCATACCAACCCTTAAAATTATTAACTTTTAAATATTGCACCCCTAACCCAAGGCTCTAACCCCATCATTAAACATGTTACTTGTAAAAATGCTGAAAGTTTATTGACTAAGTGAAAGGAGCTCATGTGCCCATTATACATATAGAAAGTCAAACACATAACATCATATTTAAACAAAACTCGAAAAATGTTAAAAGTGTCAATTGAATCAAACGGCTTAGAAAACTCGCTCAAGATAATGATTTAGCATGAGTAGTGCCATTAATAATAGGCAAACCGTCAATTAGTTTAATTTTTTTAAATAAAATAATTTTATAACCTTAAGATGAGAGTAAGTATTTCAAAATATGAACATATCAGAATGATAGAAAGACATGGAAGCAGCGCAATAAAACGACTAAGTTGATTGCTCTAAAAACACTAAACTAACACTAAACTAATCAAACTAAGCAAATATTTACGAGCAATGTTGGGATTAGTATCATACAAATAGTTTTTTAATTTTTCCAACAAGCATCATACAATTATTAATGCAGGATGTTTCAGCACATTATATTGATGAGCTCAAAAAAATAGTAAATATATTTTTCAACACCAACTATATATTTGTCTAACAATCATGTTTTCAATGAAGTAACTATCTACTACTTCGTACTGTGCTGTGCGTGAGACAATGGTCTGATCAACATTATTCAACATTGATGGCTACTGAATTACTCCTCAGGTCCTATTTATAGGACAAAAAGAGAAGATAAATTTTGGTTCTATTTATAGGATATTGAGAGAAATTTTTTATATAGATATACAATTTTATCCTTTATTTATTATTATATTAACTTTATTTAGATGGGGTATAATGTATATTAAATAAAAATAAAGTTGAAAAATTGTTGAATTTTAAATGAGAGTTAATGAAGTTTAAGATTTTCCTTAGTCTGTGTGAAACATACTAGAAATTACTTATAAATAGGATCAAAGGAGAACATACGCTAAGTATTAATTAATTGCAAATGTCCTATTCATTGGTTCTTCGTTTTTCTGATAACCAATTAATTAATTAATCTTCAACATCAACGAATTTTTATTGTTGTTTTTAACCCTTTTGTCTGGTGAATATGTGTTCTTCTTCCTTCTTCTACGTCTGAGACGATTCTTTCAATTTGCCTCGTTTTTCTGAGGTTTTACATGTGTCTACATATAATGTTCTCACAATTAACAACACTCGTCGGTTTTCACAGTTCACCCGTAACTAAACAGTTTTTTATAGCTCATTCACAACTGCCAACATGGTCCTACTTATAATATTTTATTTATAGCCCATTCACAATTGCCAGCGATCAGTGCTAGAGCTTCAATGGCCAACCCACTAGTAATTGATGCCGGAACTCTGACGACCGTCAACTACTTTTTATCTAGTTGGGTAGTGATTTTTTTTTCGTACTAAAACACTCTTTAGTTTTATTTGTAAAGCAGATAAAATTTATTCATCATGATGTACTATTTTATGTTTTATTTATTATTGAGTGGATTGTTATTTTTTTAAAAGTATATATATTAAATAAAAAAATTGTTTAATTTTAACATATGATTAATGAGGTTTAAACTTTAAAGTTTTTTAAATTTTGGTGAACCATTTTGGGAGTGATTCATAAATGAGATAGAAAATATCTCAAAGATGTTCTTCAACCCCATCTCTATGTTTCAAATTACTTTCCCACTATAAATTGTTAAAAAAATTGATTTAAGGAAAATAAATCAAATGATTCAGGTCAGGTAAAAAAAAATCAAATGATAACATAAGAAATTTTTTTTTACAACTATTACGGAAAGTACTCTTCTGGTCCTATTTATAAGTCACTTCCAATATATATGATACAAATCAAGAAAAACATTAAATTTTATTAACTTTCATTTAAAATTTAACAACTTTTTAACTTTATCCTTATTTAATATACATTGTATTTTATGTAAACAAATTCAATATAATAATAAATGAAGAGTAAAATTACATCTATATAAAAAAAAAATTTCAGTACCTTATAAATAGAACAAAAAATATCATCTTTCTGTCTTAGAACCAGAGGAGGAGTATAGAATTCTTTTACTTCCCCCAACTGGCGCCTTTTTTGCGCCAACTTCCCCAACTTCTATTTGTCTCGTATTCCTTTGATTTTGGATGCGTGATTATCATATTATATGTTGGTAGGGGAATTCAATCGTTTGTTAGACGCTAGTTTCGAAATAAATTAAAGTTTTTGTAATTACATATCTAAAAATATATATAAATATATAAAATTGCAATGTAAGTTCTTGAATTGAAAAAATTGTTATCAAGAACCAAGTCTTAAATATAAATGGGCAAATATCGTATAAAAGACTAAATTACCCTCACGTTTGAAATAAACAAATAAACTATTGAAAATAACAAGTACAATATTCAGAATTACAAGTTAGGTATTATAAATAACAAATTTACAGTTAAAAATAATAAATTCAAATAGGAAGATAATTTAGTCTTTTAAGATCCGGTTCTGGCATTAATTTTTCGAATCCAAAAACTCAAATTGTAATTTTATATTTTTTAGGGTCTTTATTTGTAATTTTTCTATCAGACAATTACCTAACATATAATTTTAAAAAAATTGAAGTAAAGAAATAAATGAATCAGATACACGAAATTTAATTTGATTGATATTATTCTTGTTTTTTCCTTATATGCATTTAGAGAATTCAATCTTCTTTTATATCAAATGAAAATCATTTATCATCCTTCCTTCAATATTTATTGATATAACATCAAAATAGAATTAAATCATTTGTTACTATTTATTGCAGTGATTTTTTTAAAATAAATCAATATTGCAAAATATTAAAACTATAATATGAAATATGGTAGTATGATCGAGACAGAGTAATATGCTAAATTCAATTTACATAAATACATTCATCCTCTGATTTCTTACTCATTGTATAAAGTCTATGACGAGCCATATTTTTCATAATTAACTAGAAATTTTCATATTCTAATATGTCCTTATTAATGTGTAATTATTAGCAAAAACAAACATCTTATGAATGCATTCACATTGTTGGAGAAGCCACCGTCCACCAATAAAACCAAACACTTAAAAGTGTGTGAAAATTTTAATAAATGTTCTCTTTCGATTTTATTTATAAATTATAAATAATTAATTATGTAAAGAAAAAATGGGTTAAAATTAATTAAAATTTAATAAATGTATTTTTAAAATATATTTATTTATGGAGAGGGTGAGTAACTGAGAGAGGAAATGGGTTAACAAGTTAGGAAAATTTGAGTAAGAAAACCAGATAAAAATATATATAATTTAATTGGAAGTAAAATGAAAATAAATAAAATAAATTTTCGAACAAGGGCCATAGCTTATAGCAAAGATGGATCGTATTCGGAAAACGGTAACTTACAGTAATACTCCCTCCGTCTCTCGTTATGAGATCTTTTTAATTAAATTACATAATTTAAAAAAACAGTTAAAACTAATTAAAAGCAATTAATATGTAGTAAATATAATTTGCTTCAAATATACCCCTATATATAAATAGGGAAATGTGAGAGAGTAATAGTGAGATAAATAAAAAAAGAGTGCGTATTAAAATACATTAAAATAGGGATAATATAATTAATAATGCATTAAATGCTTAGACCAATTTAAAGAGGATCTTAAGAGTATCTTATAAAAAGAACAAATTCATTCAAAAAATTAGATCTTATAATAAGAGAAGGAGAGAATAACATATAGGATGAGAGTGGGGAGTAAAAATATATTAATAAACAACTCATTTAATTGAAAAAGAGTGTAAATAATTGGGATTAATTATGCATTTAATATAATAAAATCACAACTGTGAACATAATTCTACCTACACCGTACTGATTACTGAAGTAATGACACTTCAAAAAAAAGAAACAAGATCAACAAAAAAGAAAGAAAAGAAACAGAGAGGCGGGGGGGGGGGGATAAGACAATTTACCTGCCTTTTCAGAGACACACGAGGTTCTATCTATCGGTCAAACATGCTTATAACGACATTCCCAAACTAAACTTCAAAATTACGAAACTAAAGAACATTCACAGAGGTTTCTCCTATCCAACCCCCCTCCCCTCATTAGCCATTTCATCAAATAATTAATCCTGTGATCTTCATCATCATCTTAACTTCGCATCTTCCTCGTTGAAAGGTAGCTGCAATCTGACGTTTCCACCAACACAGCACTCTAAACAACCTTATTTCCTTCTTCCCCTCTGTTTCCCTTAATGTCCATTTCTAGTGTGTCTTCCCTATATAATCCCACACGTATCACCTCACATTCTCATGCACTACCCACTCACTCCTCCTCCTTCTTCGTTATTATTATTTTGTTTTTATTATTCGGTGTTTCTTACCCTGTGTTTGTGTGTGTGGGGCTACTGAGACCTTATCATTTGACTTTTCTTTCTTTCATTTCCCAAGCAGTAAGTTCATCACAGTACTCCTAAACCGAGCTTTCTTCTTCTTCTTCTTCTTTTCCTTGTCATCAATAATCATCATGACTGTGTCGCCTGCCGTCGTCCCCGCCGTTGCTAAGAAGGACCGGGTGCTCATCGTCGGTGCCACCGGTTTCATCGGTCAGTTCGTGGCGGAGGCGAGCCTTGCTGCGGGTTACGCCACCTATTTCCTCGTCCGGCCTGGACCCATGAGCCAGACCAAGTCTGCCGTTGTGAAGGGCCTTCAAGAGAAAGGCGCCATGGTCATTTATGTAAGCACACAAACATAATGTGTACCAAAAACAAGTACACAAACATAATAATAAATAACGTTGCAGACCACCAGAGATTAATTATTTTTTCGAAATATATCTTTGTTTGGTAGCTACGTACTGAAGGCTAATAATCTTTGCTTGATTTACGCGTTTATATGTGTGCGCGCGCAGGGGGCGATAAATGAGCAGGAATTAATAGAGAAGATTCTAAGAGATTATGAGATAAACATTGTGATATCAGCTGTGGGAGCCGGAAACTTGCTGGACCAGCTCGTCTTGGTGGAAGCCATGAAGTCTGTCAAAACCATCAAGGTTAGTTCCATCTTAATTAATTTCCTCTTTCTTAATTACCTAGACCCTCACTATCTAAAGCTACAAGTGGGAATTCACATTGTTGATAACTATTCATAATTAAATTATGAACAGTATGATTTATCTTAGGCTCTGCGAAAATACAGAACTAACTCTAGTAGTCATATTAACGAAAGACCTTTGCAGCCTCATGCCATATGTGAATACTCTTCTATAAATGAGAGCTCACAAGTTTGATTGTGTTTACAATCTCATATTGTTAGGGTCTGCCTCTTTAATTAGGAAAAAAAGATAACTCTAAGTCACAGGGGGTGTTTGGAAACACCCAAAGTATTTTTAAAAAGTATTTTTTCGTAAATCGAACAAACTCCTCTATATATTTGCTTACCGTAAAATCACTTTGAAAACTATGGTTTGGTTGCAACCCAAACACCTTAATAGTTTAATTTCAACAGCACATCATTCTAATTTTAGTCGAATTTTGCATTAATTGTCTTGTCCTAGTTAGTGAGACGTATAGGACTTTTATGGCCATGTATAGTGTATAGCCACCAAACAGCCTGATACAGGAGCTTTAGCAAGTTGGAAGGTTAGATAAAGGTAATTAGTTGTCACTGTGGCCTTAATTTTGACTTATATGCAATTCTTTCTCCTTTTCTCTCTTAGAGTATAAAATATATCATTGCAAGATTTGGTCAGAAAAGTTAGGACTCCAATTTTTAATTAAGCTGGCAGGAAAATTTTAAGTAAATAGTCATAAGGTGTGCTTATTATATTGATTTTCTTTTAATAATTATTACTCAGTCCTTTGATGTAACAAAATTAATCCTTCTGGCAAAAAGAAAAATTAATCCACGTCATTATTTCCATGCATTTTGCTTTGATATATTTCTGATTAAACATGTCATATAATTTAATTCCCTTGAAGAATTACAAAAAAAAATCCATTTATTCCCTCACTAATTAAATACATTTAGTTATTTTCTAAATTTGTCTTAAATTAATTAAATTTGCATCCCTTAATTTTCTTTTTTGTCATATTTCCCTCCCCTAATTTAAAGCAATGTCATCATCACTTTTTTCTTTGAAAAATCTTTCATCTGTATCAGTCTATCTCATAATATTCGTACAAAATTGCGTTTCACTTGGCTTTGAAATTAATTTTCAACGTCAGAGACAGCATTAATTATAAAACTTCCACAGGCGAAGTCGATATTGAGTCACGTGCATTGTACTCCTTCTTGTAGTTATTATAGGACATTTTCTAGAAGTAGCACTACTCTTGTACTGTTTATAAAATAGGAGGAGAAGTTTTATTTATAAATCATTTCATCAATATATATTTTTTGTTAGATATATATATTAAATAGGGTTATATTTTAAAGAAGAGTTATTATAGGTTAAGGTTTTTCTTAATTTATACAAAACATACTAGAAATGCCTTATAAATAGGATCAGAAAACCAGAAAAATACTTTCTGATCTTATTTATAAGGCAAAGAGATTTTTTTGTCTTATTTATAAGTCATTTCATTAAATTTTTACAGTAAATATACTATTTTGTTTTTTATTTGTTATAGTGTAAATAATTACTTTCTTTTAAAAGATGTATTTATTAAATAGAGATAAATTTAAAAAATTATTATATTTTAATATAAAATTAATATATTTTAAGGTTTTTCTTTATTTATATAAAATTCGCTAAAAATATCTTATAAATAGAATAAATGAGTATAAGTCATCACCTAACTCATTAATTGTTACTTTTCCATGTTATCCTTGTTATTAATTAAAGTTTAGTGCTTCATAAGCTCATTGAACACCTTGTTTTTCTATCTCTGTCATTTAAGTTATAGGGATAAGTTTGGAAAAAATTATCAATTTAGAACAAATGTAATGCTTTAACTTTCACTTTTTGACATGTGAGAACTAATTAAAAACGCCTTATTAGCCAAAGGAAGTACTTCTAATTACAGGACAAAGATGACTACTTTCACAGTTTTTCGAGAGGGGCAGCTAATAGTATCCCTAACATGTAGATTAATGACTTTTCAATGTCGTCCTCCTTCATTAAAATTAAGAAGGCATTGAAAAAGGAATTTAACTACCACCAACAACTGATTGGTTGAAATGGTAGTGTTCTTACTCTTATCAGAAGAAAAACACAAATTCAAATATTAGAAAGCATATTTATTGAGAAGATTATTCTTTAACCGTTTCAGATCTAAAAAAAAATTAGTCTTAAATTCCATATGAATTGAAAATATCTTTATTTCACCTAAAAAAAATTAGTCTGAAGTCCTTATTTTTATTTCACATGAACAAAATTTCTCCAAGAACAAGTATTCAAAAGAAACTCAAAATATGAGCACAAAATTCAAAATGATTTTTTTTTTTCTGGGGGCTATTCGCAAGAATCACACGTGACATAAATTAAAATAAAAATTTAATATGGATATTTTGTGATTGGAAAGCGGAGAAGTGGGAGGGAGGCTCTGGGGCAGTCAATGAAGATGACTCAACGCATTAATTGCATGCCGTAGTATATAGTAACAAACATGACATTTTTGTACACGTGGCACAGAGGTTCATGCCATCCGAATTCGGGCACGACGTGGATCGAGCAGACCCGGTGGAGCCGGGTTTAGGGATGTACAAACAAAAGCGGCTGGTGAGACGCAAGGTGGAGAAGGCTGGGGTACCCTACACTTACATCTGCTGCAACTCCATTGCCTCCTGGCCTTACTATGACAACTGCCACCCTTCCAGGAGCCCCCCACCCTTGGATCAGTTGCATATCTACGGTGATGGCACCATCAAAGGTAGCTTTCATTTTCAATATCATAATACATACACGTACATATATTTGTTGAACATTAATTGCAATACCACTACCTTGGAGGGGTACTGGGTCAAAACCAGTTTAGGTTTGGGGCTCAACAAGAGCGCCAAGTAGGAAACTCTGAATTGTTCATATCTGATCGATTTAGATGGTTGATATTTTTTTAACTTTTATTTTTATAAATTATTTTAATGCGAATAAAATTGAAAATAATAATTACTATATCTTAACTATCATATTTAAGTTGTGCACAAATCATCAGTTAAAAATTTTAAATCTATAAATACATAATTACAATTGCATTTATTAGATAATATAGATCTCACGACACCAACAAGTACAGAAAAGTGGTTTTATTACGAGGATTTAAAAGTGTTTGGATAGAAACCAAACTATAATTTTAAAAGTGTTTTTACGATATATGAAATAAATAAATAAAAGAATTTGTCTTGTTTTATAAAAAATTACTTTTTAAAAACATTTTTTGAGTTAGCCAAACACCCCTTAAAATAAGGAGCGTGGGTCCCACACACATGGACACTATTATAAGGGTATGGTATCTTGTCTTGTGGATTAATTACGAGGTGAATAAAACAAGTATACACACACAAGTACAAATGCCAACTAATATGGTATGCAGCCTACTTCGTTGGTGGAGGTGACATTGGGAAATTCACAATGAAAGCTGCAAGTGATGCAAGAACTGTGAATAAGAGCCTCCATTTCCAGCCAGCCACCAATTACTACAACATGAACGAGCTTGCTTCCATGTGGGAAACCAAAGTTGGTCGCTCCATTCCCAGACTCATCATCACTGAGGATCACCTCCTTGCTGTTGCTGCTGGTTCGGCCCCTCCATCATCATATCATTATTCTACTCCTCCATACTCTCTCATCTCTCTCTGTGCGTGTGCGTGTGCGTGTATCGTCAATATATAACCTGAAAGTTTATATATTGCAGAGAACGTTGAGCCAAGGAGCATTGTGGCATCGTTCACACACGACATCTTCATCAAGGGGTGTCAGATGTTCAAGCCAGATGGACCAGGCGATGAGGAGATTGGAACACTGTATCCCGAGGAAAAAGTAAGGAGCTTGGAGGATTGCTTTGAGGATTTTGTTCTGATGATGCCGCAAGCGCCGGAGATGAAGAAGACCACGACGGCGGACCTTAGAGAAAGCAACAATAATAGTACTGATAATGGAGTTGCCAACAGCACTAGCAACAGTAGCGGCGGCGGTAACGACACTGCCGCCACCAAAAACTCGGCTGTGGCAAAGGCGGTGCCCATCACGGCCATGTGTTGAATCATCATAATCAGTTGATCATATCATAAATATTTATGAGTACTATTTGTTTTTTTTCTTTTTAATTTTTACCAATATTGAAGATTTAATCCGTGAGATGGGAGTCTTGTCTATTTAGATGGTGTTTGATGTTGCTGGCACTGTTTGAACAAGAATAAACCCATATAAGTAATTAATATTTTAAGGCTAGCTATTACTGTTTTGTTTCTACCCCTCCACAACCTCTCCCTTCATCAATTGATCCCTGCTCCGTAATAAAACATACATTCAAATTGGTATATGAGCAGTTGTACTCTTCTTGTTCTACCCTTTTTTCTTCTGATTAGAAAGAATCAAGGTAAAATTCCAGAAAAATGATGTTGAATTTCAAAAACTTAAAAAGGTGACTTCAACCTGAAAATTTTCAAATCTAACTAAATTAAAAATTTTAAAATTTTGGTGAATTTACAATTGGGAAAAACTTCTTGTTAATTTACATGTTATTTCATATTATGTATGCGTTAGGCAAAAACATCTTGTTAATCCTAAGTCTAGACTTGTTATTCTCAGATAAATTGTTGTCAATTTTAATGAATGCACATGTTATTTCTTGTTATGTATAAGAAAAAAAAACACTTTGTTAATTTCAAGTTTAAACTTGTCATTTCTCAACCAAGACATGTCATTCCCAGATAAATTGTATCATTTTTAATTAATACACATGTTATTTCCTGTAGTAAGAAAAAACACCTTGTCATTTTCAAATCAAAACTTGTTATTTTCAGATAAATTGTTGTCTCGAGCAAAGAGCCAACTTTTGTTTTTTTGCATTATAATGTTAACAAATCATTGGTGACTCAATTGTCACCTTCCTTTTTCTTTGCTCAAATGACCAAGGGTTAGTGGGATCAAATTCCACCCCCATCACTTTCCTTAAATAATTCCTCACATGGCCCCCAAAAAAAAATTCTGTCACCAAAAAAAACTTTATCGGTAGCCACCACAATAGTGGCTAGTCATAGGCAAGGGCTTGCTGCCAGCGAGGGGTCAAACTTTTTTTTAAAAGAAAATAAAGGGGTATTTTTGTCATTTTATTTGAATTTCAAAATTTTAATTGGGGAATAACTTCTTTCTTTGTCATTTTCAACCCTTAGCTTCCCAAATTAGGATATGCTAATTTCAGGCTTCTTTATCTATCATTTTCCTTTTACAATTCGGCCTTCCACACTTTTCTTTAAAAAAAAAAAATCCAAAGTCACCCTCACCCACTGGTTAGCTACCTGCAACCAGTGCTAGAGCTATAGTGGCCAACTAGTGACCGGCACCTTTTTTTTTATAAATTTTTTCAACATTCATAACATAATTGACAACTTTTATAACATATACACGATTCCATTAACATTATTTATCTTGTGTTTTTTCAGATTTTAAAACTAAAATGCTTTTTAAATATTTGTAAATTATATACTTAATATGCATTTATTTAACTAAATTAAAATATGTATTAAATTAACAATATTAATTTAAAGTGGTTAATGATGTTAATTAACGAAATTCTGATTATTGTTATAAGAGTTGACAACCACATTACAAGTATTGGAAAAAAATTTAGTTTAAAAATCTGGGAAACACATGGTAAATGGTATTAATAAAGTTGAGTCTCGTTAAAATAGTTATCAATTACGTTATGAATGTTTAAAAAATCCCATAAGGTTATGTACTCACTAATTTATCTAGGTTTAAAAAATTATTATATAAAGTGGTTAATAATGTTAATGAAGTTGTGAATGTTGTTGTAAGAGTTGACAACCATATTACAAATATTTTTTTAAAAAAAATATCAATTTAAAAATATGAAAAACACGTGGTCAAGGGTGTTAATGAAGTTGTAAATATTGTTATTATGTGAATTTTATTATAAGAGTTATTGATTATATTATGAATATTAAAAAGATTTCAACAAAATATTGAAGCTCAAGTGGTTGGCCAGCCAATGAGGATGACTTGAGTTTTTTTCCAAAAAAAAGGACAACATTGTAAATTTACTAACATTTTAAATTTTAATTTAGTTATTATGACTAATTTGAAAATTTTCAAATTCAGGCTGCTTTTTGGGATTTTTAAAATTCAACTATTTTTTAATGAAATTTTTTCAAGAATTAATGTCAATATAATATAAAAAATGTACTACTTCCGGTCTTTAATATAAGATCTTGTTTGACTTTTATTTTGGTCCTAATTATAAAACCCCAATCCATTTTGTTTCTCATATTTATGCTTTTTTCCCCCAAGGTAGTCCCTCTAATAATAGTAGTTCTAACCAATAAACTTTATTAGTAAGGATATTTTATGAAAGACAATACTTATTTATTATAAATAACTAACTAAACTTATTTTCTTAATCTTTTCAAATTAGTCAACTGGCTCTTATAATTAGGACCAGAAGTATATAGTATGTTATATAGTAGTATATAAGTCATGGATTATGTTGAATTACGTTTGATGATTTGTTATTATTCTTCTAATATTTATTGATCTTGAGATTACATTTTTTTAATTCATTAAATATTTTTAATGATTTTAATATTAATCTTCACATCACAGTTTTCAAGGTTTTGTTGAGACAACAATTCAAGCAAATTAGTGATCTAATTGGTAGGGGTGTTCATGGGACAGGACGGGTGGAGATGACCCCATCCCAGTCCTGTCCTGATAATTGAAACAGGACGGCTTTTCCGTCTCTTGTCTCATCCTGTCCCCATAGCGTCCTGTCCCACCAATTGGGACAAGACACAACTGGAACGGGAGAAGGATGTCCCATCTCTTTTTTTTTTTTTTAAATTTTTTTAACTTGAAAACTAACAATACGGGAAATGTAAAAAGTTATAATAAAAACTATGTGCGGAAAATATATAAAAATGATGAAACAATGACAAAGAAAAATATTTTTTGTAATCATTAGAGACAAAAAATAAACAAACCACACAAAAATAATAAAATAAACAATTAAAAAAGCACACAAAAATGATATTCACTACAAAGAATATCATGTAATCCACACAAAAACAACTTATAAACAATTAAAAAATAATAATTGATAAATATCATTACCAAAATACTATTACAATGATAAATAAAATAAATATATAAGAACTACAAATAAAAATAATATATTGGGATGGGATTGGGACGGGACACTCCCGTCCCACGTCCTGTCCTGTCTCGAAACAATTTTATCCCGTCTCAAAATGACTGGAATGGGACAATTGAGCACCCCTACTAATTAGAATCAGGACAATCATAATTAAAATAACATAAGTCAAATCAAATACTAAATGTGTCATTTTTTTTTGCAAACAAATAATAAATGTGTTAATTCACAAGTAAACTCGTATAAAAATTGCATATAATCCAACCAAACAAAATTACTGATGAATTGTTATTTTCAAGAAAAATTTTAGAAAAGGAACCATGAAATTATCATTTTCCAATTTAGTTACCTAAAAGTTTGAAATGATAGAAAAAGAAGTAATGCCTAATATGATTTTTTGCAAATATACTTAAATGATTAAAATATACTTATATCATCTATGAAAAAAAAAAGCTATCAAAATTGTCATTATCCATACATTTTTTCTCATTAGCCATTTATCATTTTCAGTTTATAACTTGTTAATAAATAGCTTGTCATAACTAATACATTTTTTATCATTTATTATTCAATACTTGTCATTATCTTTTCAGAACTTTTTAAAAAACTTTTTTGATATAAGGGATTTTAGTTATTTAGCTAGATTTATAAAATACTAGATTAGGCACAACTTCATCTCTTAAAATTTTGAAGTGTTAGGTGTCTTATTTAGAATATTATATTTTTCAGCTTTTTTATTTGTTATTTTTTCTTATTTTTATTTGTTTTTTAACTTAAATGACGTGGCTTCAATAACAAGAGAGGAATAAATAAAATTCAATCTAGTTTACGTGTTCAAAATTCTTGAGTGAAGCCACTAGAATTTTTAAGGGTTCACTCACCTAACCAAACCCGAGTATGCTTTTCTATTATCGGATGTTTTTAGTTTTAAAAGTGTTTTTACGATATACAAAATAAATTTATAAATAAATTTATCTCAATTTATAAAAAAAATATTTTTAAAAAACACTTTTAAAAACACTCAAATATCTCCTGCCTGCGTTGGGCATATGCAGTCAGAGGCATAGCCTCATGAAAACCAGGTTTTGTCTTTTTCAGCAGAAATACCGTATTTCATTAATAAGAAAAAACTCACAAGATGACACCACAACCACTAAAATCCAAATCTGCCTGAAAGAAACCACGTTTTCTCCCCCAAAATAAAAATTAAAAAAAGAGAGTAGACCGATGACTTGACCCAAGTCGTACATGTGGATATATAAATAATTCAGTGTCTGCTTTTTGGTGAAAAGACGTAGCATGTCCCTCTCAAAGACTCCCATCACATGCTCCCTTGCATTACGCGCACCAACAAGTCAACAATTCTCTCTCTCCTCCCCCAACCCCCCTCACAGATGGTTGTACGTGGTGGCACCATGTGATCGAATTCACAAATAGAAATATAAGTATCTATCCATAACCTGATAGTTTGGATAGTAAGCAGTCTTAATTTATAAAAAAAAAAACACATAAAAAAGTTTAAAAATATGAAATACCAATTTAAGAAGCTGAGAAAATATAATTACAGAAAGAAGTCTTTCTCAAATTAGAATTTTGAAATTTAATAAAATAACAAAAATACCTTTTGTTTTTTTTTTTTTTAAAACCTCAGCCCCTCACCTGTAGCAGGCAACCAGTGCCGCCGGTGTGGTGGCTGTCGGTGAATTTTTTTTGTGACACTATTTTCTTTGGAATGGGATAATATTGGTTCAAAGTGACGAGAGTGGGATTTGATCCCACAACCCCTTAGCTACTTGGACCAACAAAAAAGAAGATGGTCATTGGGCTATCAAAAATTTCTTAACCTTATAATGCAAATAAAAATATAAATTGACTCTTTTACTATGACTCCAGCCTATAACAATAATTTACCTAAGGATGACAAGTCTTACTTGAGAAATAATCTAAATTTGATGTTAACAAAGCAACTTTTTCTTATATATAACAAGTAGTAGCATGTACGTTAATTAAAAATGACACGTCTTTATTGGAAAATGACAAGTCTAAACTTGATATTAACAAAGCAACTTTTCCTTATACATAACAAGAAATAGCATGTACGTTAATTAAAAATGACCATAATTTATTTGAAAATAACACTTCTTTACTGGAAAATGACAACAATCCATCTTAATTGTTGTCATTTTCCAGTAAAGAAGTGTCATTTTCAAATAAATTATGGTCATTTTTAATTAACGTACATGCTATTTCTTGTTATGTATAAGGAAAAGTTGCTTTGTTAATATCAAGTTTAGACTTGTCATTTTCCAGTAAAGACGTGTCATTTTTAAATAAATTATGGTCATTTTTAATTAATGTACATGCTACTACTTGTTATGTATAAGAAAAAGTTGTTTTGTTAATATCAAATTTAAACTTGTTATTTCTCAATTAAGACTTGTTATTCTGAGGTAAATTTTTGTCATGGCCTGAAATCATAGTAAAAGAATCAACTTATATTTTTGTTTGCATTAAAAGAGTCATCCTCAAGTGGCCAAGGGGTTGTGGAATCAAATCCCACCCCGTCACTTTGAACCAATATTATCCCATTCCAAAAAAAAAATAGTGTCACAAAAAAACTTCACTAGTAGCCACCACATCGGCGACTGTCGGCGGTCGTCGGCCGCTGGCGGCAAGTCACCAGCGGTGGTTGCCCGTTGCCGCCCACCGGTGAGGGAATGTGATTTTTTTTTAAAAAAAAAAGAAAGACAAAGGGTATTTTTGTCATTTCACTAAATTTTAAATTTTAAATTTGGGAAGAACTTCCCTCTCTGTAATTACATTTCCTTAACTTTTTAAATTGGCATTTCACATTTTCAAGCTTCTTTATGTGTTATTTTCCCAAAAAAGAATATAAATTTAAATTTCAAAAAGCAAATTTATTGAAAAGAATTTAATTTTTTAACACTTCCAACCCAACAAAAATTAATTTTAAACCCAAAGTGATTTAAGAATACCAAAAAAAATATAATTATTGTACTATTATCTTCGGTCATATTTATAACTAATAAATTATTAATAAACATTCCCCCTCTCTAAAGGCTGTATATGTAATACTACCTCCGGTTCTTAATATAAGACCCCGTTTGATTTTTGTGTTGGTCCTAAATATAAGACCCCAATCCACTTTGTCTCTCATATTTATACATTTTTTTTCAAAATAGCCCTTCTAATAATGATAGTTGTAGTCAATACACTTGATTAGAAAGGATATTCTAGGAAAGACAACACCTATTTAGGACAAATAACTAACTCCTTAATATCTTCAAATTAGTCAACTAGCTCTTACAATTAGGACCGAAGGTAGTATAATAAGATTGTAAAACATAATTAAAAATATTAAACATTTTCGGTATCATCTTTTATATGCATAATAATTACTTTAATTTTCAAATAATAGTTGCTATATAATAATAAAACACATTCTTGTGCCTACCAAATAAGGTTTTATCGTGTAGGGTATTTTTGCCTTGCACAAAATTGATCTTCCATAGCTTTATACATCTTTAAATATATACAAGATAAACTACCCGTTTAATTTTAATAGTATTGTTTATTTTATATCTAAGTTTATTATTTTTATTTTGATTATTATAGAGAGATTTTAAGTACGATTCTATGCATGGATTTATATCATGCACACCATGGGCAATTTGCCGGGTGGAAAGGCTTTAGCATTTTGGCATCCAACTTAAATCATTAACTCCTAGGTTTTTGACTTTTTGGCCAAAAAAGTGAGCAATGACATCCAAGAAAATATTGAAAGGTCAATATGTTAAAAAAACTAAAAAGATTGTTTGTTATATCTATCCGTACATTTGGTGTTGGAAATGTGGATATTTGTGCTCATATTATTGCTTAGCGAATTTCCAAGGCTTTTTTTTTTCCTTACCAAAATATGATAGACAGTAAAACTATATACTAATATACTGTACTTTTAAAAATATTTACCAATACGTTGCACTTAAAATCGTTCTTGACAAGAACGACTTTCAAATTACACACAAGTTATTCTTGGCGTGAACGATTTCAAAAATCGAACGGCTTTTGAAATCGTTCACGCCAAGAACGACTTCTAAAATCGTTCACACCAAGAACGACTTGTATGTAATTTAAAAGTCGTTTTTGCCAAGAATGATTTTAAGTGCAGCATATTGGTAACTACTTTTAAAAGTACAGTATAGTGTATATAGTTTTACTGTTTATCGTATTTTGGTAAAAAAACCAAATTTCCAACGTTGGCTTGTTGGTTAGGGGATTATTTATATATATATAAAATTCCAAATCAGTGTTTTGAGGACCTTGTAGTCCATTGATGACATGCTTAAGTCTTTTCTTTTTCTTTTTTCTTTATTAAGGGTGGGATTGAAAGTTTTAACTTTGTATGGCGAGTATATGATGAATATATGCGTGATTTATAACAAAAGATTGTAGATGCTCCTTCTATATTTATTATAAGATACCTCCTCTCTAATTGACTAGCTCATCAAAACTAAAGAAATGTGGGTAAAACATTTTGTCATAAAATTCAGAATCTCTTACCATCCCAATGATGAGTCACTCGTAGAAAAAAATTTTAGTCCTAAATATAAGTTACTTATATGGTATTTAATGATTGTTTTTCAAGGGGGAAAAAAAAAGAAAGAAAGAAAATAGGTCAAACGAAAGCGGGTACTCCAAAAGAGTACTGATTAGCAGATCATCACAAAATATCAAGTAGCGATTCTAAATATTAGTCATTCATTCAATCCTCCAAAACCATACTAAACTAATCATGATTCATCAATAAGAGTACAACTCATCTCTTAGACTCTTAAGAGTCAAAACTAAAACATCTTTCAAAACTCAAAAGTAGTATTATTAAACCAAACCCGAGAAGCACATTTAATTTATACATATATATATAATCTCATATGATAAGATGAATAAATATTGTGTGTCTTTAGTAACAAAAAGATATTGATAACATATGATATGACTGTGAGGCGTGGCGAATATAATATAGATGAGGCAATGAAGAGTTGGTAGGAATTATTAGAGATATAAAGAAATAAGGTGGGTGTTATGATGCTTTGTGTACTTTAGTGAGAGTTCATCGGCCACTGTTAGTTATAAAGCACTATATATGGTAGAAGAATGGTAGAAGTACCATTATTGTAAAACTGACGGATATTATAATTCATTCTTTTATACATTAAATGTAGACATTTAATCCAGTGCAGATTTGAATTAAATCCAACCCTTTGTTGGTGGGCTTGATGCTTTTGTATTTGAATTATTTTGTTAAATGAAATAATTTGAGCAAAGTAACAAATTGGATTTAGCAGAATAGACTAATTCTTCGCAATACAATGTAATTTGGTTATTTGTATATTTGATTGATTTTGCTTATTAGTGATTTTATCACCGATGAAGTTTGAGCTACTAACACGGGTCTTGTTAAATGATTTGACCTGTAATAATTCATTTTCTTGATGACAAAGAAAAGTGTAACCAAATGAAAATGGGATTTTTTTTTTTTTTAAAGGAAGATGGATGAGGATGACTGGTTCATTCTGTCCAACTCATTTCTTTTTGGTTGGTTAAAACCCCCCAAACAAAAAACAAAAAAAATCACAAGTCAGGATTCTGGAAGAGATTCTACTTCGACAATAAAATACGATCCCATATGCTGGGAAAGAGGTTCTGTTGTGATCATAAATGAAAATGTCAGAATCCTCACATGACATCATATTGATTCACACACACATATATAATTCAATTTATGATGCATTATAAGGAAAATTATAGAAGAATTTCCCGTTAAAAAGTTTTATTAATAAAAAGAATCTGATAACTTTCTATACAAAAAAAAAGTCTGATAATTTGCACATTTTTTATAAACAAGATACAATGCTTTGATTTAGATCGACCTCACCAAGAAAATTTTTAATGAGCGATTTTTTAATAATTTTTCGTAATTATATTGTTTACGTATAAAAAAAATAGAACCCATTTTACCAATTTGGTGGCATAACAAATGAAACAAATAATATTTTAATAAAACTTAGAGATATAATATATCTTTTCTTAACGACGCAAAGTTAGAATAATTATTATTATGGTAATTTATAAATAATGTCACTTATTTCAAAATTTTAATTTTGCAGTGATATTGATTTGAATTTTGATATTTATTGAAAAAAAAACTTAAAAGTTCCGCTACACTCTGATAATTGTTTTGAATAATTTTTTTTGATAGAAATAACTCTGTTGAATAATAAGCACCCGCCTGTATAGTTTTTTTTCCCCACCAGAACCTGCCCGTATAGCTAAAAACACTATCATAGACGTAAGATTTTTTTTTTTTGAAGTTATGTGTATATGTAGTTTTGAAAAGTTCAAGAATGTAAACTTAATTTATGGTTAGACCTTAGAATAGATTTTAAAAGTTATACTCTCCAGTCCCAAATATAAGACCCTTATAATAGTATATATAAGAGTCTTATATTTAGAATCGGAGGAGTATTAGATTTTGGCATGTTCAAACTTAAATATAAGAAAAGCCTTGTTCACAGTTCATTGAGGCTAGTTTTACAGGGAAGGCGACACGTGAACAGCAAAGGAGAAAAAACACTGCAAGAAGGAGATGATATCTTGATGAATGGTATTGGCATTCAAGTCTTTGAAATTATTGAGTAAAAAGATTTCCTTTGAAAAGGCAGAAGATTGGAGATTTCCGATCTATCTCTTTCTGCTTAGAATTGCGGGGAGGCATTTTAACAACAAATGGTTGTTGGCAGCATGTTGCTTCTGATAAGCTTTGTGCTGATAGGTGGAAACGTGCCATTTAACAAAGGAGAAACCAAACCTACGCTACGACCTAACCTAACCAACCTACTCAACTGTTTGAAAAGAGTGCCTTTTTATTATTATTATTATTATTTTAAGACCAGGATCCATTCTGTGGACCTCATTCCAAGACTGACGTTCAATTTTCAAAAACAAGGGGTTGAAAAAAATGATTAAATGTAATATAGCATTCCAAGACAACTTTCTGAAAGGATTCTCAGATTCCTTCTTTGAATTTTCACTCCTAATTCTTGTTACAATTTTTTTTATTCTAATTGTTCATGCAGACATTTTATATATATTTTTTCACATAGCCTCAAATGGGGTTTGCAAACTGCTCTATGTTTTTCTTTTTAAACTAACTTATTTTATTTGCTCATTCACACCTCAACACTCATATTTAGAAGTCGTGAACTTTATTATGTTTCTTCTAAATTTGCCTAATTTTTGTTCAAAATCATTTTGTTTTACTTGTTTACTCATACTTAGATACTTTCATCTGTCAGGTTACATACATTTTTCTTTGCATTATATGTTTACATAAAGTCAATGTTCAAACCCTCTTGACTATCACTTGGTCAAAAAAAAAAAAACCTCTCGACTATCTTGTTTGGAAAAAATTCGTCAATGGCTAGAGCTTTAACTAGCAGCCATCAAAGGTTGGAGGTCCGGCACTTCAGCAGTGGTTGATCTTTTTTCTTTTTTTGAAAAAAAAGAGGTATTATTTCAAGCGTGAGTCTAATGTCCGAACAAGCAAACTGCAGTTCCCAGGGAACCATTCAGGCATGAGAAAGGGCATGTGAGAACTCTTACCTGGTTTTATATACAACGGAATGGACACTGGAGCTGACAAAAAATGGCTGACTAAGAAGCAAATGCAATGTTTCACAAAGTGCCACCATCTGAGCGTGCAATTAACAGTGTGAAATTTATAATCCACTACATGTACCTCCTCCCCAGAGTATGTTTCTGGATATTAGACGAAATGCGAAAACCCAAATTAGGTTAATCCCTCAAAAAAGAAAAAGGTTGTTTCTCTTGGAAGTTGAGAACTTGTATTAATTTGAAAGCCACACTGAGAATCCAAGCTCGGGTGCCTTTGAGTAATGATAGTGACTTAAAAACGATGATAAGCGATATGAGCCTCACAGGCGAACCAGGAATGCCTTTGAACATTGGCAAATAAAAAGGGCTCTACATGGCTTACATCATTAACTTGCCAACTCTATTTTCCATACTAAAAATCAAGATGACACCGTACGAGTTAGCACTGAAAATGGTGAAGTTTTCCACACCATTTATGAAAGCGACTGCAAGAAACAGACTTTACAGAGGATAAAAAGTTAAAGACTTCTAACTCTGGGAAGCTATACACAGCTGTTGATACTGAACAAACCTATGAGCAGAGAAACCAGCATCCGTAGTCTCTGTGCTTGCCTCATCTAAAAACAAAAGCAAGACTGCGTATGTGAGACAGCTACATCGCTTCAATCAGTGTGCGTATTGAATCTATACATCATATACAGGCATTCGTTCTTCAATGGAGACACGGCAGATAGGGCACCTCTTGCACTTTTCACCACATGTGCTGTTATCCACATTTAAGGTTGTCAAAAGTGGATGAGAAAGTAGTTCAAAATTATAAGAAATTCTTTGTTATATATATCAGCTGGCTTTGAAAAGAACCCATTAAAACTTACGAGACTGGACATTTCAAAGATGGGATCTGCTGAAATATCCATTTTTATGAGCTTTTACCGACTAGTACAACCAGATTGATATGCGCAGGGTTCTTACCCAACATTGTTTGTGTTAAATGGCTAGTAACAGAATATAGAGCAATGGCAGGGCTTAGGGTGCTTACTTGCAAAGAATGTGATGCCTGCATGGAAGCAGGACGACATTGATCTGATCTTCAAAGCAAACTCTACACAGGATCCTTTCCTGAAAAATTCGTCAATCCTTTAGTTAACAGTCAATTATATACCTCAAGTCATATGTAAGGCAGTTTAATTTTTTTTGAAAATATAATTATAATAATACAGCTTGTGCATGAGTTTATGCATCACTTGAGATAGTAAACGTGTGCCAGAGCATGCATAATGCAAATTAGCTGATGGTATCTGGACTTTGTGGGGGTAGCAGCCTCCCAGTGCGAAAATGATTGTGGGGTATCAGTCCACTGAAGCATAAATCCTGGACTATTCCTTGCCATGAAAGAATCAGAATACAGAATTTTCTTTAACATTTTATGTCATTCTGAAATCGACTGAAAACCACCAATATAAAGTGGGGAAACGTTTAAAAAAAAAAAAAGGAGAAAAGAAAGTTACGGGAAACAATTTTATATATTTTTGTAAGGTAATCAGACGATAGCCCCAACTTGATATATTTTTGTAAGGTAATGAGACGATAGCCCCAACTTGAAAATTCAATCAAAAGCAGTTCAGTTACACAATGAAAATCACTTATTACCCCACGACAGACAACAAAATTGACCCAGTTAAATCATATGAAAGTTCTAAAATGCTAGATCCTGATCAGTTCGAACCTTAAATTATATTTTTAACATTATCCCGAGGACCAGAGTTTTGGCACAAAAAAATTGAGGAACAAAGATGGCATATCAGGTCTCTACTCCCTAGTCCCTGCTTAAATGATAATGAAGAAAAAGGGCCCTTGAGAAAACAACTAATAATATACTTATGCGACTGATTAACAAATTTAAATGCAGAAGAGAAGTAATCAAGGTTTGGAACATTACGTTTTGGAGTCTTTCATACTCCTGCTGGCTAAATTTTGTAATCTCTGACTGCTCACCTAGGGCAGCTTGTAGTTTCCAGATCTGGGAGTTATAAGAATTGAGATTACTTATGTGTGACTAAGGTTCACATCAAATAGACAGGCTTAAATAAATACTAGAATGGGGGGAAAAAAAGAGAAAAAAAGACGCAAGGAATAATGCGATGGCTGCATATTTTGATACAATAAAAGTTTTTTTTTTTTTTTTTTGGGGTTTTGGGGGGGCATGAAGGTCTTTACCTCCTCAACAAGATCCGCTTTAGGCATTTTCTTCACCATATCAGGGGAGAAAGTATTATACCTAAATGGTAAAACAAATAACATTCATATACAGTGAAGGTAACTTGGATCAATATTCCATGTTCCAGCTAACGAGAGAAACAGCGTAGGCACAACTGCTAGTGTCACAGTAGTTACTCAAAAGCACAGACCGGGTAATGAAAAGCTTAAAGCAAGTTTCAGTCCAATTGCAGGCACTAGTTGACCATCGAAATAAGCCAAGTGGAATATGTTCTCAACAATTACTTTGCATTTTGAAAGAGCATAACCAAAAAGAAAACTTTGACTATAGAAGGGAAAGTGTTGCTCTGTTCAATACGTCCAAGACAAGGATTTGAAAGTGATCATTACGTTTCCAAATTAGGTTTTTAAGCAAAGGAAAACAATAGTCCAAAAACTGACTTCTGCCAAATGTGCTTTAAAGGAAAACTGACCCTGAACCCCCATCGCAATAAAGCCTGGCTTGTTCCTCTCGGCTTCCTTCATCTATTGACCACCAGCCCAGGAGCCTGTTAATGCAGAAAATGCAAGCAATAAAATATTTCTGTCGCAATTGAATAATATCAGTTTTACTGGCTCAGCAAATAAATTATCAAAGACAAATTTTGATTTCATGGCAAACAGGAATAAACTAATACCTTGAGCCATGGTGCAAGAATCCAAAACAATCACGGGCTTTTAGTGCTACATCAGAGTATCTTCCAGGAACATCTCCACTGTAAACTAAGAGAACTAATTTCTCCACTAATCTATAAGCCGCAAATAAAACCCCAGCTCCTTGCAACAGAAAAAGGGGAGAAAAGACAACAGCACTCGACATGGTTCTGGCAGCAGGTGGCGTTCCCTAAAACAACACGAGGGAGAAACACTCAAGAAATTTGGAAAAACAAATTTTCTGAAAACATCAATAGGCCCTGATCAAAATATATTATACCTCCAAATGCATAAATAGCAGAATTTGAAAAGCTATGAATGGAATCTTCATGATATGCCCACCAATGTCCTGTAGACTGCATAGGCTACTTTGCTGCCTCTCTTCATCCGTAGGAACCACCAAACCTCTATCCCAGTCCAGGTATCTTATAGTAAATGATGATGAAAGTGATGATGAGCTAGGATCTGCTGTGTCAATGTAACATTTTCCATGAATTGTTGGATTGTACCACTTTGTACAAACAAGAAAGGCAAAGCACTCTGCAATGCTGCAAAAGGATACAGGCTTTTCAGGAAGGTCAAAGACACAAGATGAACGACCAGATACAACCAGTATATCAGAAATGTAAATTATGTTATACCCAAAGTTAATAAATAAGTCCCACCAGCCCAGAGCAGCAACATCACCTGCAGATGATTGAAAGGATATTAGCAAGAATATGATAGGCGTGCATTCAACTACTCATCAGATAGTGATTAATATAAAGAATGTGATTACAGTAACACAACTCAGCAAGTAATCTTAACACCATGAAAACAGATGTAGATAGTGCAGCTAAAAGGATGTTTAAAAACGTTTACTATAACTCCTCACCCTGATTGATTCATTACGCTCAAAAAGGAAGAAACAGCCCGCACCCCATATATTCGATTAATATTCTCCATTTGAAGTGGACAAGCAACACATTGAAATAATCGGTCTTGTCTGGGAAAATTACAATGTAGGAATTCTTGGTAAATATATGCCCAGATTAAAAAATTAAATAATTTGCTAACTACATGCAAAAACTTATTAAAAGGTTATCCATATGTTGACTTTAATTAACCTGCTAATCTAGGTTGTCTCTAAACCAGAAGTATATTCTACAAAATTATAGTTTTCTCTGTTTTTTGCGTTTCAGTAGGTTGAAACATTATTTTCTTGCTTAAGCAGAGAAGTTCATCCAGAAAAAGTTATGGCACCTCATCCCTCTTTAAAATTTCACCAAAAGCTTACACAATTACCCGCACAATATTCCAAAGGTCAAGACATATTAAACACTAAATTTATAGACAAAATGGAGAGGACAGGAAACATTTCTAAGCAACAAAAAGTAAATGGTTTACATTTTTGTAATTCACAACTAGGCCTGCACTTATTAGACCCTAAGGCCCTCTTTAGTATGAGGTACTGAAAGGGTTAGGATTGGCATTAGCATTAGCATAGCTCATTTTAACATTTTTGGTATCAGGCACCAAGTAATACCCCTTTCGGTCCTAAATATAACACTAATTTTGTAATGTAATTTACACTGCTATACTACAGAATAGATCTTATATTTAAGACCATAACAATACTTGGGATTGCCCAATCCCATCTAGATGAGATTGAGCAATATCACCTGCCCCATGGTATTGAAAAATCAATCTTGGGCTGATATTTTTCATGACCAAATACCCATGCCCCTCATATCTTCTCATTAACGAAGCCATCATTGTCAGCTCCATCTGTTCTTTTGTCTCTAGTGCACTGTCCATCATCTCCTCTCTCCTCCACATCATCCCTCCGTTATCTCCAACCTCCCTTTCCCCACCATGCCATCCTTCACTCTCCATTGTGCATCCACAAAGGGAGATATGTCTTAATCTATAGCAAAACTATCCCTATCTATTCTCATCCACACCTTCCATTATTTATCTTCTTCCACGACGACCTCCATCAGCAACGACAATATATTCCTCATTCTCATACCCCTAAGCTTTAAGTCATCCCTCCCTCGTCTTCTCCCTTCTTCCCCTTCTTCTAGATCTTCTCTCTCTGACTAATCTAATTCGATGTTGCGGAAAATAAAGCAATCATTTACATCTCGGCCATAGTTGCAGGGAGAGCCTGCAATATTATGAAGTGGAAACTCTTGAACATACTATGTTACTTCTATAGTTTTACTTGTTAGTTAAATAAATTAAAGAGAAAAGCTTGTCTCAAAACAGCTCGAATTCCAAAACAATGACGAGAAAAGGTTTTACAGTTCCGTGACTTGGCTTTAAAAGAAAACAAACAAAACTTCTAGTAGTTTGCCTTTTTCATTTGGATCTTAAAAAGCAAGATGGAAAATATACTAAAGCTAGTGGGAGTTCAGTAGGCATGTCTTCATATGGAGAAGAGGATCAAATGAAAATTGAGATGTTGGTGAGAAGGGGTTGTGAAAAACAGGGATAGGAGCGGTGACGGGCTGAGTTGCAAGTTTTTTATTTTTTATCTTTTAATTTAATAGTAAGGATATTATAGTCTTTTTATAATTTATACCTGATTTTAAAATAAAATTAATGTGAACATCCTAGGTAAATATTACTGCTTACCAAACATAATTTTAAAGCATCAATCCCACTCCCACTCCCATTTCCAAGTCCAATCTCAATCTCATTCCCAATCCCTTAAAATTCAAAGCTGCATACCAAACAGGGCCTAAATGCATTGTTCAATCATGCAGCATTGCTTTAACTGCTTGACAAGAAACAAAGATTTCATGGATACTGAAAAGCACAGGTTATATCATGATTCAGCTATCAACTGATGTTCGGAATGTCTATTTGCTGGAGGTCAAGAATCTCAAATGTCCCCAATACGTTCAATCTACGACAAAAATAACTGATCATGAACTGTTTAATCTTCTCACATCACCATCCCCTTTTATGTTCATTTTTTTCAACGAATAATATATAGATCCAGAAGTAGATCCAAAATGAAATTTTTTTAGGTATCAAAATATGAAGAAAAAGGCCTTTAAGAAAAGTCTAATGTTTTTAAAGAGAGGAAGACGGAATATTTTAAAAAAAAAGCGATGTCCCCAAATAGAAGTTTATCTTGCTCTCTGCTTATACGCCACAGAACTATATCTGAAGTAGATCTATCATCATGGAACCAACCCAATCGTATTTGATTAGACTTCAAGTCCACTTTGTATTTTTCTTTAAGTAGCTTCACTTATCAAGGATAATTTTGAAATACCTTAGGATTCACAACAATATTTTCAAGCATTTCTCATTTGGTTTGCTCATGAATTTTGCTCACCACAGTAACTGGAAAACTAATATCAAGTCTAGCGTGAGATAAATTAATCTGTTTACAAGTCTTTGATGCTTTCTGATGCCAACAGGAGCACTCTCACAAAAACCAATCAAATAAGATAACATTAAAATCCCTCCCCTCCCTTCCCTTCCCTTCTGTTGAACCAAGTGAAGCCTTGGTGATTATGAAGATAGGAATTTTTTCAGATGCTTGGAAAGTTTATATACTTCGTATTGGAGAGCAGTAGCATTGTTTTTGCACAAGTGAGGATACAAAACTTCGAAAACTGAAAGTTAGGGTGCCCTAATCTGTTAGTTTCACTACATGATTTCACTAAGAGTAGCATTGCTAGCAATATAGAATTTCCCTCCATTCTTTAAGTTCTTACGTTGAAATATAGCAAATGAGCTTGCTTAGTTTTGCATGATATTATCATCATCTAAATCCTGAAAGCTATAGACAAGAAGATAAAACTTAGCAACGCAATTAAGATACTTAAAGAGCTTTAGTAGACAACTGAAGTTAAGTTCGGCGCAACAGACATTTTTCAAGGCCAACTCTTCGCACCGCTTTGATGCCCCAATCACTATACCAGCCACCATAGACAAGGCATCATAAGAAATTTTAACCAGATTTTTGTACTAAGAAATCGTGAAGTGAGGCATTACCCTTCATGTGACATGTTGCTCCTTAGTCAACTATTAAGAAGGTGATGTTTTAAACTTAGGAGTAAAGAGTAGTATAAAATTTAACTAGTTGCATTGCATCCTCAAATCCTATCACACTATCCAAGGAAAAACTAGTTTGAAATAATATGAATTCTAACGGAAACCTTACTAGCTTGACAGAGGGAAAGTCATAGAGTGACCTTAAGAAGGACAACTAGGACCACAAATCAACAGAGATTATTTGAGTCAAGCTGCTCTAGGAAAAAACGAAGTACAGCACAAGACAGGCTCTCTGAGTGAAGCTGGGGCAGTCAACCCAACTCAGCTTGAGCTAAAGGCTAGCTGGCATGCTGATATCTGTGAAGAGAAGAGTGCTGCCCCATGAGACAAGCACTTTTCACACTTTGTAGACATCTCTTGTTTTAAAGGGCTAGGCTCTGTCTATCCAAAGCTTCAGTATTATAGGGCCTTGGCCGAAAATCAGTGGTGGATCAGCCATTGATTTGATACAGTGAAAAATGAAAATTATAAAGTATTTGAATGCCTGTTCATTCATGTGGGAGAGGAACACATAAATATGAAAAGATGGCAACAAGACCATCCAATCCCACATAATCAGTGATAATAATTTGAAGTAAGAGAACATAAAAACAAAACAGTAAGACCGAATGAGCTAAATAAGAAATTAAGATCATTGGCAAATCTTTTGGGAAAAAAAGACAATCAAAATTTTAAATGAAGCTGTAGTAAATAAAAGCATGGGATTTAAAACAATACATGAGAGTACGCTTGATTTAACAGTGGAATGGAAAGATATTTAAATTTTTATAAAATATTTGTTCTCCAGATTTAGATTTATCATTTTATCTTGTAAAAGGTTTTCATTTAAAATGTTACATTTTTCCGTGTTGATCTTAGATGTTGATTTGTATTGGGCTTCACACATATTGATGGATATTTCAAGGTTTGGTTATGTCTTATTTGTACCGGGCTTTACCCAAATTGAAAACTTGAACATGGAAAACTTCAACTCCCCAAAAAGCCACATCAAACTGTCAATATAATGGGATTGAAAATTTATGTTGGCCATCTCCAAAACCAAACAAAATCCTGAAGGGGAGAGTACAAATTGATCACCAATCATTAATATGTAGCTCCCAGGCATCATAGGAAATAGGAATAAACAAAAATCCCGCAGTAACGGAAGCTAATTACCTAGTTAACAATTAACAAATATTATCAAGGGATGATCAAAACTTACCACATATCTTAAGAAGAGTGAACACTGTAGCAGCAATAAAGAAGACCATGGATATCGCAACCCAGAAGTGCTAGGAAACAGTAGTACACACCTTAGAATCAAGATTTTGTGAAAATAAAACAAAAACAAATCACATCACACTATCAAGTAAAACATCGAAGTTCTATTTGAGGAACACAATGACATGATGCCATTGAAGAATGGGCACATGAGGTCTTTAACAACGGGTAAGAACAATCCTTTAGGAACACTGAATGAAACGTCTAAAACTAAAGTTTTGAAAAGAAAATTAAAAAAAAAAAAGCTTAAAGTAATAAAGAGTAATCCTTAAATGTTAATTGATGGCTTATTTTCTCGATTCACTCCAACTATTTTATCCTTATTT